>NC_079464.1:4400276-4703306 GCF_026250575.1 Diorhabda carinulata | reverse complement strand
GATGGCGAAACTAGATTTTTCAAAATTTTTTCTTTGGCATTTAAATTTTCGAAAATTGATAAAAAATTTCTGAGACAGGATATTATGATCCTTTTATACTGATATCTCCTTTGTTTTTGTTTGTACAAAAAAAATTATAGATATCAAAATTGTAGGGAATTTCATATCCTATAAGATAGTGTAACTAGATTTTAACAAATATCTCCTTCAACAGTTATGTTTTCTAAAATTGATACGATAATTCTGAGACAGGATATCATGAGACTTTTATATTGATATCTCCCTTATTTTTGTTTGTACATATCAAAACTGTAGGGAAATTCATGCCCCGTAAAATGGTAAAACTAGATTTTGAAAAATATCTTCTTCAACCCTTATATTTTTTAAAATTGATGCGCAAATTCTGAGACCTGATACATGAAACTTTTGTACTGATATCTTTTTTATTTTTGTTCCTACAATAAATTATGGATGATTAGATTGTAGGGAATTTTATGTTCTAAAAGATGGTATAACTAAATTTTGGAAAAAAACCTTTTTTCAACCCTAAAATTTTCGAAAATTGAGAAAAAATTCAAACTTTTTTTATTTAAGCAGAATATATAGTGAAAATAATTTGATCAAATTAATATTATATGAAAATATAGAGGAAATATTTCTAAAAAAGATGGTTTTAACAAATTTGAAATATTCAAAATGGCGGCAGCATAAACTGAATTTATATATATTTTCTTCAACCCCTGTTTATTCTATTAATATTAACAATTTTGGGATACTGTTTGTTGTAATATACAGAAAAAGGGTTGTAATTTGAAACAAAATATCGAAAAAACTTCCAAAATTTCATTCACCCAATTTTTTACCCTTCTAACAACAAAATATTTTAAAAAATTAATTTATTCTATCTTTTCTATTTTTGTTCCTACAAAAAAATAATAGATAGCAAAATTGTAGAGAATCTTCAACGACATGGGAGAAATAAATTTCGAAAAAAATTATTTCCAACCCTTAAATTTTCAAAAATTAATGAAAAAAATTTGAAACTTTGTTTATGATTTTATTTTAATTTCTACAAAAAACTTATAAATATAAAAATTGTAGGTAATTTCATGCTCTTTAAGATGGCATAACTAGATTTTGAAAAAAAACTTTTCTACCCTTAATTTTTCCAAAATTAATCAATCCCCTATCCTCATATCTATTACATATCTAAATGTATTAGGTTTTTTTTATAATAATTCCGATATAACAATATCCACAGGTCCTCTCAAAACTAATCTCGATAAAAGCGAATTATCCAGAAAAATGGCCGCTTTAACACCCGGTTTCACCGGCGCTGATATAGCCAACGTTTGTAACGAAGCCGCTTTAATAGCAGCTAGAGATTTAAACGATTCGATTACAATGAAAAATTTCGAACAAGCAATCGAAAGAGTTGTAGCCGGTATGGAGAAAAAAACTAACGTTCTATCACCCGAAGAAAAGAAAACCGTAGCTTACCACGAAGCAGGACACGCCGTAGCCGGATGGTTCCTACAACACGCCGATCCATTATTAAAGGTAACAAATTTGAGTATTTTCATTTAAATTTCACCCTGTATAAACTATATTTCAGGTTTCTATAATACCCAGAGGAAAAGGATTGGGTTATGCTCAATATTTACCGAAAGATCAGTATTTGTATAGTAAAGAACAACTGTTTGATAGGATGTGTATGACGTTGGGCGGAAGGGTGTCCGAAGAAATATTTTTCAACAGGATAACGACAGGGGCGCAAGACGATCTCAAAAAAGTCACTCAAAGCGCTTACGCTCAAGTTGTACATTACGGAATGAATGATAAAGTTGGTAATGTCAGTTTCGATATGCCCAGAGAAGGTGAAATGGTTATGGAGAAGCCCTATTCGGAAAGTACGGCCCAAATGATCGATATAGAGGTAATAATTAAAAGAAATATCATTGAAAAAAAATATATATATTTGAAATTAATATTTTAGGTTAGGAAATTAATCGATGGGGCCCATAAGAAGACTACGGCTTTACTCACCGAACGTAAAGAACTAGTAGCTAAAGTAGCTGAACGTTTATTGAAAAAAGAGATAATTAGTAGGGAGGATATGATTGAATTGTTGGGAAAACGACCTTTTCCGGAAAAATCGACTTACGAAGAGTTTGTGGAAGGAACCGGTTCGTTAGAGGAAGATACAACGCTTCCGGAAGGTTTGAGGGATTGGAATAAGGAAAAATTGAAGGAACCGCCTTGTCCGCAACCTCAAGCTTGAGGATTTTAGACGCGAGTAGTAGTTTCTTTTTTCTTATCAACGTTTAGGTGACCTTCATCAAAAAATATTTTCTTAAATAGTGGAAAAAAATGTTTTTATGTGATTGTTTACTTTTTGTACTTCGGTGTGAAAAGTTTTTGATTGAAGTGTCCGGTGATTACGATAAAGAAAATACTTTTTGTATATGGAAATTGCGTCTTTTAGGTTTGTTTTTGTTGATGACAAAATAAAATTCAGTTTTACTATCGATTGTGTTTAATTTATATTTAATAGTTTCCCCCTTGAAGGGATGGGGATGATTCTAGTAAATCGAAAAATCATACAATTTCAATGACTTTTTTTGCAAAAAAATCATAATTTTAAGATAGATTTATGAAAAAGTATGAAAAATATCACAATCAAAGATTTCATGTGGTACTACGACATACGACGACGAATATAATAGTAATTCTTCAATTTTTTGTAAAGCATGAATGAAGTTTTTTAATTTTTTGACAATCTACGTAAAAATCAAACTGTAGAGTCAAAAAAACGTACTGGATACTACAAAAATTACTACGACATATCGCCAATAACAAATGTCAACGATTAATGACACTAATGACAATGACATATTCGTATTAGCTAGTTTTTCGCGACTAGCCCTAGAACTCAAAAATTTACCAGATTTCAACCTTTTGATTGCAGAATAAAATTAATGTTTATTATCTAATACTCGATGAACTTTTATGGTTTTTTCTTAAAAATACTCATAATTGGAGGAAATGTTGAAAAAAACTTTATAATGACCTATGAAAAGGTGCTTTGAACACATGTGGAAAAGTATTATTTTTAACCCCAGCTTCATTTTTGAAATCTTCTATGTTGATACGTAGTGTGAAATAATAATTATATTAAACACATGTCTTTATTTTTTAATTCAACATGTGGTTCTATCATAATCACCACACATGTCAAAGGTTAATGAAAATGACATTTCAGTAGCTAGTTTTTGGCGACTAACTAGAAATAACCCCATTCACTTTAACTTAATGACATCCCTAAACTTTTCTTGACAGATACAACAATGATTTATTCTTCTCTTTCTTTCACTAAAGCTATTACAAACCTGTTTAATATTTTATCTCTTGTAACCTATTTACTAGCTAACTTTGTTAACTAAGCGTTAATAAAGTTGGTACTAACTACAATCCTTAAAGTACGAATTAGGCCTTGTCTATGACGAATCTAGACATAACAGACGGTGCTACTTGTTACTAACGGTACTAGCTAGTAGGGCCATCTGTTATGTTCCATTGAATAACATTGATAGTGAATCAACGAGAACTAGTTGATGATTCGCGTCAATAATTAGTTTCAAATCAGTAGCTCCGTATGTGGAAAGTGTAAACTGCATTAATATTAATGACAGATATAATATATATCTTTATTTAAAGCAGGCGCAGCTAAAGCTCAACTGAATGAATTACACATGCAGCATACAATTCTAGTGAAAAATCTAGTTATTTTTGGTTTAAAGTCAAATGTCATTCGGATCAGCTGATCGATATATGTACAAATGTGTACAATCAATGACTTATTGTTGATTAGATTACAGTAAAAAATGTACAGAGACATATCAAAATCTACATTAATTTTGAAAGACAACGAAAAAGTATTTTATTGTTGAACTATCAATTATGCAGTAATAAACACACTCACAAGTTTAAATTTCTTTTTAAATTTATGAAACCAACAGTATTTCCCTCGTATTTTGAATTAACTTCGATGTTTAATATTTAATACATTCCGGAATTATTCACAAAATAATTAGTCAATTATAACTTAATGTATGTAAAAAAAAACAAACCTCGTACTACCGTGATTAATTGTTCGGGGATTTGCGGTTATTTTGAGCAGTCGATTCTCAACGTATTCTCTTGTTGCTGCGACTGACAGCTGATTCGGGACTGACGTTATTCGTCCGAAACAAACAAAAACAACAATTGGAGATTTCAAACGACAACAAATTTAATTGTGAAAACGAGTTTTCGTTTTCGCTAAGTTTTTACACCGCCTCCCCAGACAAAAGAGCTTTAATTTTACTGATGGAAATGTCATGTACGTTGGTTGCTTATGTTTTTAACTCTCGCTCGGCCTGGTTTGTTACCGCTTTGTCTTTGTATCTTAATTGGATAAAAGTTTTATGACGTTCTGTATAAACCGAACACGTTATCATTGTTTTTATTTGTGTATCCAGATACCCACTCGATTTCTCATAAAGGGATTCCGTTATCACTTGTTTGAATATAAAATCGATCCAATTGATAATATTAAAATTAATTGAATATAAATAAAACAAATAATTTGATTTATTATATCAAATTTGTTAATGAATATAAAGCAATTGATGTTTTTTGACAATGTAGGTACAGATTTTTATAATGTAATTTTTGACTTACTTGATTTATTAATTAACATTATTCACAGTTTTCAATTGATTTATTGTCTTTCATATGAAACATTCTAGGTATTTGAATGTATTAAGATTCTATAATAATAAAATAATTCAATTCCTTTAACCTAATAGCGTTTTGTATAACTTTGACATAATATAATTTAACCATAGATAAACTACATATTTGATTCATCAGAATTAATTTGATTATTATAACATAGATGTCGTTGTTTCAAATCACTTGATTGTGACTAAAACAAAAGGAAATTATGTAATTTTATACCAGTATAAAATGGCATGTTCTGAAAACAAAAAAAAACAAATCTAATAAAAAAATATGGTAGCATGAAAACCTAACACATATGTACGGTTTTTATTTTGTTGAATTTTGAACGAGTATTATTTCCATTTTAAAAGAGAACGTCGGGTCAACACAATGAGAATTCGTTGAAATAAAAACCAGTCATCAAAAAACAATTGAACAAGCAGCCTCCATGAATATTCGGGTTCAGTGATATTTCAATTTATTTCCAAAGAGATATAAATATAGCATAAAGGGCGACATTTCATTTTTATTGGGTCGTCAGTCATTTTGAATGGTTTGAAAAATAATTTTGTTTGCATACACAGACGAGCGCATACACTGTATTCATTTCAAAACGATCTATCTATAATATCTTACAAACTAGTTGCAATAAACAAAAATATTGTTAAAAAAAATTAAAACACAGAATTTATAGAGAAATTTAGGTCATGAATCACGAAAATTGATGCACGTACGTCACTAATGACGTATCGGTTTTACCGATTGAAGATCTATGAGCGTCAGTTGACAGTTGGAAATTTTATGCATACAATGAAACATTTTTATACCTATACATTAGTAATTCGTTGCATAAATCACAATTACTTTTATTTTTATTAATATTATTATTAAAAAACTAAGAGCAAAAAATGTTTAAAATGACCTTAAACTTAATACTATTTTCAAAGTTTGTTATCTATACACCCAACGTCATAAAATACTGAAATGGCTACTACTACTTTATCGTAAGTGTAAATATTTTCACTGAATATTTTTTGATAAAATTACATCGTATTAGTTGATATGATTTCAATTGCATTGTTTCACTTCATTTTTTTTCATAAAATGAAAAATTTAGATAAAATATATTATATAGTTTTGGTATTCAATAAAAATTATTTTGTTACTATTATTAATTTACAATAAAATAAACGAACGTTAATTTACAATTATAGTTGACTCAATTAATCTTCTTGGTGTATTTAAAATATTTTCAGTTTTACTTACACAATATTTACGTTACATGGAAGCTTAGGCAATAAATTTGAACGTATATAAAAGTGTGGGTAGTAATATATAATCTTTTGTTTAAAATAAAGAGTAAATATGATGTTAAGCAACGTAAAAACGAAGGAACAGAAAGATTTCAATAATTTATAAAGTACTTTGAAACCACTGAACGGTTTATAACATCAAGATTTTTAAAAATGACAGGTGTCAGAAGAGGTCAGAACGACTTCCTATGAATAGAACGTAATTAATATTGTTTATCGCTATCTCTTTTTAACTTTATAAATTTATAGTTTGTTATCACTTGAAAGATGTATGAACAATGATTTATATAAATATACTGTTAATAGAAAAAGATAGAATATGAAAAGTTTGTGAATTGTAACATTTGTAGGAGGAAAGTGAATACAATAGAAGATTCTTCTTTTTTGTAAACAGCCTCGTTTATTTTAAGTAAAATAGATTATAAATCATAGTACACTTATTAAAAGAAATAACTTTTTCACCTTTTAGTTCATATAAAATAAAGTGAAAGATACTTTTTTAATTCCAAGTTTCGTCCTTGAAATCACATATGCTAATGTCAGAAGAATGTAGAACGCGAGTGTGTATTGTTAATAAAGTCGCTACTAGAGCGTGTTTTAATTAGAGAAGGTAATTAGTAACGTGACGCAGCTTGCAACATCAATGAAGCATTGTAGTTAACTCCGCATTGTTTATTCCTTTATACCTAGACTTGTAATTTTTGTATATACGGCGTATTTCACAACATTTACGTTATTTTGAAAAAAATTCCACAAAGTGTTAAATTAAAGATTGGAGTGAACTTGAACTCATATTAAATACACTAACATATTCATTTCTTATTCTCTAAATTCATTTATCAATTTCATTTGTTAAACGTCATGATAATAGTCACAGAATACATTAAATGTCAGGATAATAGTCACAGAATATATTAAACGTCACGATAATAGTCACAGAATATATTAAACGTCATAATTAACATGACGTGTCTATAATTTTGGGAGAAAATGTTGAGCATTGTATTTGTTTTAATGTTTGAAGTTCCTACCAACAGATTTAAATTGGGAAACATTCCTTGCTTCCTTTACATTTATGTAACTTAGCTTGTACATTAACATGATCCAGCCCAAGGTCCTTCCGCCTCCGGGAACATTTAAATGTTAATATAATGGAGTGTCGTTAACGAAATTCTCGCCACATGTTATATTTACAATAATCAAGGGAATTTAGGGGAACGTAATTGTTCCGATAACCCTTTACGGATATCGCGTAGCAATTATTATTCACCAAATGGATATAGATGCATGTATAATCGAATTTCGATGCAATTTTATTTGCTTTTTTGACTGTAATGAAACTTTTATTGTAGAATTCCGTCAACTCGTTTTAAGTAAATGAAATGATACATTTACAATACTGCAAACATCGTTTGACTTATACTTTATAAATTGAAATCTGAATGTAAACGTTTCAAAACTTCAACAATCAAAGACAAAAACATTAGAGCACTGTTTTATACTCACTCGTAACAATATACGACACTGTATAATAAACTAACCTGTATAACCCTGTATAATAAACAAACGATCCCGCATAATGAATAAATGTCCCTGTATAATTATCCCACGACCCTGTATAATGAATATATGACCCTGTAGAATGAATTGCAGTGACATATGACGTGATAGAGGTGACATATGGTTATCATTGTCAAATTTTTTTCTAATTTGATCAAGGATATAATCCGTTATAGCTGAAAATACATGAATTATGTAAGTAAAATATACAGTGTGTATAAATTTCGTGTTAAAATAACGCGACAACGATGTAGATGTACATATTCTATTCAACGAACAAACTCTACCCTGTATAATAATCAACTTCGACATAATTGATAAACACGACCCTGTATAATAAACAAACATAGTAACTGCCATTTTGTTTTTCAACGAAAAACGTCACGTATGATATGATTGTAGTGACATATGTCGTTATTCAATTGACATATGACATGCTTGCAATGACATATGACGTGGGTGATGAGGTGATATATGGTTATCATATAGTTGAAAATAAATTAGTTATGTAAGTAAAATATACAGTGTGTATAAATTTCGTGTTAAAATAACGCTACAATGATGTAGAGCAACTATTATATTTTGCATTTGTAAGCTTATCATCTATATACGATGAATGTACGACCTGTATAATAAACAAACAATTCTATTGAACGAACAAACACTACCCTGTATAATAATCAACTTCGACCCTATATAATTAATAAACATGACCCTGTATAATGAACAAACGATCCTGTATAATGAATATACGATCCTGTATAATGAACAAACCTCCTCATATATTTTTTCCAATTTGAGTTCGTAGTTCGTTTCAGTTCAAAATGTCTTGATTTTCACATCATATTAACTGCCATTTTGTTTTATAACGATAAACGTCACGTATGATGTGATTGAAGTGACATTTGTCGTTATTAAATTGACATATGACGTGATTGCGGTGACATACGACATTCTTGCGATGACATATGATGTAATAGAGGTGACAAATGGTTATTATTGTCAATTTTTTTTTAAAATTTGATCAAGGATAGAATCCGTTATAGTTGAAAATGAATGAATTACGTTTGTATAAATTTCGTGTTTAAATAACGCGACAACGTTGTAGAACAACTGTTATATTTTACCTTTGTAAACTTATCGTCTATATACGATTGAGGTTATGTTTCGTTTCCACCATGTATTTCTAACCTTGACGTGTAAATGTCGCATGGCTTTAACACCATATACAACAGCAATTTACATAGGTACACAAGAGATTCCCGTAGGCGTCGCTAACCAATAATTGATGAGTTAAACGTTGGCAAACGACAACTCTGCGCATCCTAATTTCTATGGACCATTGACTCCACTTAAATCGTACATATATATATATATATATTTGTGAGGATTAGTCTTAGTTATGAAACGACGTAAATTGCTAATACCGAAATTTCGCTATATACTTGAGATTAGTTTAATTACTCTTGTTGGTATTACTTTATAAGTTTAAGTACCATAGTACCAGATGGAATCCCTCAGCATGTTTTTTTATTAAAACCGAGCGTTAAACCACCAACTGCTCTAATTAATCGCCGTTTAAAGTTGAGAACTTAGGTCGCGCATTCTGAATTATTTATAGGTTATGTAAAATATTATGACATATCAGAGGCGTTTGTAGCTTTGTTAATTACCTTAATTCGTTCTTTTAAGCCGTGAGAGGCGCTATTGGAATATCAGTCTGATCCACAAAAATTCGAAATGGAGTGCTCCCCATGTCTAAGAAGTTTTTGTCAAAATCAGTGTTTTCTGGATAGCATATCTTTTGAACATTTCTTGAAATCAATTAAAATCGCTTTTTGAGCAGCTGTCGATAGATGTTGTCGGCTCTTTTCAACTGTTTGGTATCTCTATGTGTAGGACGTTTACCGAATCAGCAAATCGACTAATTGATTGTTGATCTTGAATCCACGGTTGCCACATACTTTTTGTTCACAAAACTTTTATTTGATAATTATTTGATGATCAATACATCGCATACTTGTATAGCTCTAACAACTAACTTTTGACTGTTGTTTATCTATACTTTTTAATGATTAACTGATTTTGAAAATTAAATATTGTAACGCGGACTTGGACAAGTTGTTTACTATTCAGTTCACAGTGGGGCGTCTCTTATCTCTTTTTGTAAAAACTTGTTCAGTTCTTGTTTGAATCAACCTAACTTAGTCTTAAACTCATTACAACATTTATGTAGATCTAATTTTATGTTTTATATTGAATAAACATTTGTTTGAATATGATATGATAAAGATTTTCATGATAATTCAAGATTGCAAAAATTTACGATTAACCCTGTATAATCCTGACCTGCTTTATTTACCGAATCGACTATAGCAAGTTACGTTGAGGAGACGGTATGATGTCAGAATGTTACAATTCGATTTTTAATTTGCTAATTCTATAATGTTTTATTTATACGAGGATTTTCCCAGAAGTACCTGGCTTAATGTAGAGATGGCGGTGGTGGCTTCAAAATTACCAATGTATTAGAAAGTACACGATATATACAGCATATGTTTAAAGTTTGAAGACGCCATCTTGTTTAGTATTTGTTTGGCAGCCATTAATAGTGAAGGTTTTTAATGCATTTGTAAACATGTAAAAAACTGGTCATCTTTATCTGATATAATACATTTGAAAGGCTTGCAATGGCTAAAATTAGCCAGATTTAGCCTCCATGGATTATTTTCTGTTCCCTTAACGATTCTTATTTTAAAAATGGTATAGAACTTATTGAACATCGCTGGGCAAAACCGTATGGAGCTAAAATGAGATTACGTTGGAAAATAAATATGTTTTCCCCAAAATTTTAGTGTTTTCTTTGTTGTGTGAGGTACTTCTGGGATCATCCTCGTATATAGTTTATTTTCTCGATACTAAACATACTTTCATCAGCCAAAAAACTTTCTAAAAGCTCATACTCTTCATACAAAGTTGTTTATTGCCATCTACATGTTTGCGGAAATGCGCAAATTGCAGAAGTATTTATCTACGTCAAGTTGATATAGTGAAACAGATTTTGCATTCTAACCCTGTTTTTATAAATGTAAAATGGTCCGCTGAGGTTTTTGGCAACGACTACCACCATTTCCATTTCTTGGCGAAAATACACTGAAAATAAATCTGTAATAAATTTTGCTTTATTTTCAAAACTCTTATATTTATCGATGTTTGTTTAATAACACACGTGTTGATTTATTAAGTGTGATAAAAACATGAAACAATGATTTATTTAAATCACGACATCTATCCAATTTTGGTTGATGTACAAAGCTACAGATATCTGTAAAATATTATTAACATCGAACTAACATAATGTCAATCCTCGAAAATTTATTTTGATTATTTGATTGACGTTAGTGACATATGACACTTGACTGTTCAAGTAACTAGATATCTCACTAAATATGTAATTTGCATGCAATAAAATCTGAATTTCCATTAGTGTTTTTCTCTCAATTTAATTCTGAGATATTTTTCGTAATACGTCAACTAGAGAATCAAAATTCACATCGACTCATGGCATGTTTGTTTTGATCAGAAGAGACGATATCCCAAGCGTGCAATAACTATTTTGCTTGTTGCTTCCCTCACCCATTTGACTTGTGTATTGCTTTTTTCTCTTTCAGTTTTTCACCCTCTCCATCAAACACTTATACAAATTTCAGTGGCGTTACTTAAAAGAAATAATTCATACAATTCATTGTAATTTTTTATCAAATTTTTATTTATATTAAACGTTTGTGGTCTCTTGAAAAGCAATTAGGTTAGGTTGCTACCTAGATTGATCGTGTTTCATTTCTAGTTTTTCAAACCCATTATGTTGACCTTCATTTTCCATCATTTGGTAACTTAATCAACGCTTTATAGCTTATTTTTTATATTTCTAATTCTGTTATTCATTTGAAACAATCTATCGTGTCTTTTTATATGAAATTGAGGCACTAACATAGCAGTTGTTTTGGTGATCCTCTGCATTTTCGCGAGATTATTTTTGAGAAAGCTTTTTTCAAAGTGGGTGTAGCGTTTACTCACAGCCGATCAAAAACAACAACGTGTTAATGATTCAGAGCAGTGTTTGGTAATTCTTACACATAATAAATCAGATTTTTTTCGTCGATATGTGACAATGGATGAAACTTGGATCCCAACACTTCACTTCGGAATCGAAACGATCATCATCTGAGTGGATTGCAGGCGGTGAACCGAGTCAGAAGCGTCCAAAGGCACAATAGTCAGCTGGGAAGGTTGTAGCTTCATTATTTTGTGATGCTCATGAAATATTATCCATAGACTATTTCCAAAAAGGAAAGATAATCAATAGCTTATACTACATAGAGTTGTTGGATCGTTTGAATGCAAAAATCAAAGAAAAACGTCTTCATATGTCACCAAGGCAATGCACCGATTCACAAGTCGATGATTACGATCATTAAATTGAACGAATTGCTTCCTTATCCACCGTATAGTCCAGATCTAGCCCCTTGTAACTATTGGCTATTAAATTATCTCAAAAAAATGCGCGCTCGCTCAAATGGAGAATCAGTTACTGAAACTGAAGCCTATTTTGAAGCAAAATACAAATTATTTTTCACAAGCACGAAAAATGATTGTATTGCTCGTGAAAGATAAATAAAATCTATTTTTGGTCCTTCAAAGACTACTGTCCATTAAAAATCCTATCAAATACTTTATATATCACTAGGCAAACCGAGACTTGTGCCCAAGTGTTTGAACATCGCCTCCTGTTCAAGTGCTGGGCACTCACAGATGACGTGAATTGCAATTTATTGTTTCTATATACACTAGAGGGCAGTTCCGTGATGTCCATAGCATGGAGATACCATCTCATATGACCGTGCACGTTTACAAGTTTAGTCACCAGTCGAATTTCGTGAGTAGAGCAGTTGATTGATAAGAAAGACTGATTTCTAACCATCTCCGTGGGAAGCCTTGCAAGCAGACCTTTGAGTAACGTTATATTAGAATGAATTAAGGATGTGTTCTGGATCCATTGGTGGAAATGCTGATCACAATCAAGCGAGCGAGTCCGTTTCGTCATTGCTCGAACTAGACCTTGCTGCCGTCATTTACCAGTTCTTGTAGGACTTGCACTTCAGTTCTAGTGAAGAGTACACCGTTTCAGCCATTTTGAAACCTTTTTCTGATGTTAAAGCTGCATAAAAGCTTTTTATCTTGTAAAAAAAAAGAGGATCTTTAGGGTAGGTTTAAAACAGGAAGATTTTAATTGTCGTTTTAACTCAAATGTGTATTTTTCGATTTATTAATAATCAATGGTTTCATTTTTTGCTACTTTGAGTCTACTCATTGATTTGTAAGTTTTTTGAGGCATATGAATTTTGCAGTAATCGAATGGGCAGACCCTGTTACGAGAAAAAGTGATTTGCGGACAAGGATAGTCCCTTTACATCCGCAAACGTGGATTCTTTTCGGCTTCTGTGTGAATTTAAGTGAATGTCAAACATGATTAGAAATGTAGTTGATTTATTAACAAAACGGTATCGCCAAATATCTATTTGTGTATGTCTTAAAACTTTTATTTCGTGTTATGTTTGCATCCGTCACTGCATTTTTGGGTGCGGAATATCTGCTCATGAAAAATTTAATCTAGTTCCCTGTTCTCGTTAAAAGAACGTACAACGGGTCCAGTTCAATTTCTGGACGACGTGACAAGGGGACACTTCGGAAAAGGACCAAGATAATAGCTATTTGTTTCTCTGGATATGTTTTTTATGTTTTACGATGTATGTTTTATCCAGGGAAGATTTCCCATGTCAATTACATGTGAAATAAAAAAGGTTGTAGCTAGTTTTTTATAAGTATTGTAAAACATTATGGAAATACCAACTGAAGTGCGGAAAAACAAAAATAATTTATCAAGCTGCAAAGTTAATTTTCTAAAAGTTGTTGTGGTTTTCACCCTACCGAGTTCCTGTAAGTAGAATTTGAAGGCGTCTTCAGATCTAATACATAATTACTTGAATAGAAGAGATCGCGTTTACTGATACGAAATCGGCAACGCCGACATGACAATGTTTAGTGGGCGGCTTCTCCACGCGTATGTGATGGATTCTCGAGAAAATACGAAGTTGTAAATCACCGCCGCCGTCGGTATGTACCGCTATCTCGTGCCAACTTCCATCAGATGGCCTGCGTGATACCCTTTGATAGATCTACGGTTTCCACCACTCTTTTCTATATCGTGATGAGCGTACTTTTGTTCAATTAATTGCTCGGATGATTGGGTAGATAGTGTGATTTTGTTTCGATTATATACGTAGTGCGTTCTAAAAGTTCTTGGTCTCGTTCAGTAGAGTGCGTTCTCAAACATCTTTATGACAAATCTCAATGAAATTTAAACATAGTTTGTGTGTCTCGAGTCGAGTTTTGAGATTAATGTTTATCTTCTGGCAATTCGGAGGTGTTCCTTCATCTGCCAAGCGTTCCTGTCCTGAAAGCGAGTTGTTTCCCCGGAGACGAAAATCATTAGAAGAAAATCGTGACCAGATATGGAATTAGTAAAAGGAATTGTTTTAAATCACCGGTATTTTCAAAACAAGTATCCTAAGGTACAAAGAAAATGTAATCCAAGTCACGAGAAGCACCAAAAAAGTTGTTTGGTAATGCGAGGGTATCTTTTTGGTTCGATTTAATGAATAGAATACAACCTGGGTATTCCTCTAGGTTTATAAGGCAATTGATTCGAAAAAAGACGCGGCAAAATCAGTCGAGATGTTCGTGGCAACGTTCTAGTTCGCACTGGTTCGCTTTCCAAGATTACTGTACACGAAGGTGATATTGAACACCCACCTTTCAGTCCTGAACTGGCTCCGTTGGGCTATTTTTTATTCACAAAGCTGAAGGCTGATTTATTGAATAGCGACGATTAAATTAAACAGGCGGTGTACGAATCCTTATGCAACAAACAAACTTTAACCTGTTGAATCATTTTTGGATCAATCAATGCTGTTTGAGAGTGTTCGTTTTCGGATTTGTTGTAACTTGGGGTAGCTAGATTTCCGCATTTGTCAAACACGCCGTCGGAAATCAGATATATACGTTATGGATTAATTTTCTATGGTCGGGAACGAGCATTAACAGCAGACGACGCTTTTAGTGAGATTGATGATGAGAAAGACGAAACGTTTTTCGCGATCGGCTGAGAATAGGGCGTGTTTGATGGATCGGTTTTAGCAGGTTATGTTCGTTTGATGAAATACATTCGTAAGGATCTTTTGAAATACGACAGAATGTTTATTATGAATAGTACAATTAATATTGAAAAGCAATGGTAAGGAAATTATCCTATTTAGAAAAGTATCCTGCATTAATGTGAAAAAATCAGCTCGCCAATTGGTGCAAGCGTCAGATTGAGGTTAGAGAGATAGAAAAGGCTTTGGGCATATCAAAAGAACGCATTTGCCATATACTGATTCAAGTATTCAGGATGATGGTTCCAGAAGTATCTGGTATTACAAAAAAAACACAAAAATTTTAGACAAAATGTCTAAGTCAATGAAAATCATACGACAAACATCTTAAAAAATCGACGCTATGATCTTGTTTGCAGATGGAACAGTCTTTGTCTTCTTTGTAGCCGTTTCTCCCTTTTTCAGTCCATTGTTATGATTGTGAAGTAGAGTCTCTGCTAACCAAAAGCTCTAACACGTACTAATTTTTGACTTTGATTACTTTGATGATTTGAATCGTAAACTTGAACGATGGCGAAGGATTTGAAGCCAAAAATTAAATCTGTCTAAATAAAAACCTTGTACAAAGACCTTGTGGTGAGTGGATCAAAGCGTGCAAATGATTGAAGATTCAATTTTGGCGAGGATCGTAGTTGCCGAAGGAGTTGGGAAAACTAAACTGGTTGAGACGAAACGCCAGGATTTTTACAATCGAAAACTGGACGTACCACTAGAGAGGATTATGTAAATGATGATTATGTAGTTAACGAATTTATTTATGGGAAACCAAAGAAGTCTCCTTGGGTCTCCGCACATCCTTTTTTATTCCCGTGCTTCTGCCAAATTTATATCTTTTACCAATTTGTTCTAAGAAGCCTTTTTGTTCTGATCAATTTTACCGTTTCTATGAAACGCCCTGCGCGTCTCTTTCAATTATTTTTCAGCTATTATGATCCTCAGATCATCTGTTTAGGTTAACAACCATATCAATTCCAGTATTAAACATTAAAACTGTCCAGTGCTGAATCAATTTCATGGAGCCTTAGCATACTGCAATTCCTATTAAATATTTGAACTTGTTCCAATTGCCTATTTCGATCCGTCTGTTCAATTGATTGCATCAATGGAGTCAAAAATCGCATTTCCCAGATAAGACTAGTTAATTGAAGTATGTGGAACTGGCGTAAGGAAAAATTCCATTTCAACGATTGTAATTTGTTCTCGAATAGAAAAGTGCATTATCATTAAACTTTCCGATGAATTCAGATGTCGGAAAATCATTTTTAAAATAGGTTTAACTTTTCTTAAAACTATTACAACCCAGCGTCGTCTCTAACCGGAAAAAATAGAGCTGAATTGAGTTGAACTAATTGTAGTAGGTTCAAACTTATTTTAGTTGCATGTTTGGGTATCTGGTAATTATGATACGACTCATTTAACTTGACCCGTACTCATGATCAACGTCTTGGTTCTATTTGCGTTCGTTATACTGAATTAATTTTGTCTTTCTAGGTCCTCTGCAATTTTGAACACGTTATCAACGTAGCTTGTCATATAGATTTCTAGTTTGACTTCACAATTTTTATTTATTATTTATAGTAGATTCTATTTAAACTTCCAACACCACTTTAAACGTATATTCTGGCCACTTAGACAGCCCGACTTAATCCCATCTGATCAGGGATGTGACTGAGTATCTTGGAATGGAATACCTCAAAAAGATTTATTTCTTTTGATGCCCTTGCTGTTTTAAATTTCATTTATAGTTAAAAACATTATTAATTGTGAAACAAATCACTAATGGTGGATGAAACTGGTTTTTTTTTTCGAGCTAAGCCGTATAATTGGATCAAAATGAAAAGAGTTAATCTCCTGATTGGATGGATAAATATACAGATATACAGAACATCAAAATTGGAGGGTTACCATAAAGCAGAAATTTTGCGTACGTAGAATTTCAATTCCATTTATATCCATTAGGCCAGTTCTTCATCGCTAAAATATTTATTAGATTCAAAAAGACGTTCGATGTCGTGTCTTAACGTATTGAGGACAAAACAAAAAGATTTTTTTGCCATTTTAGTAGGAATAGATGAAGTTTATTATGAATGTGAATGAACTAGATGTTTAAAATTTATATAGAGAACATTCAACATCTTAATCTTGAATAAATTAGTCTTCTAACCTCATTTAACAAATCAGGAGTGACTGATCCAATCGCTAACATAATTTGGTCTTTTAAGTCATTTATATCGAAAGATTTAGTTTTGTGTACAATGCCTTTTGTGTATCCCCATGAAAGAAACGTAATAACGTAAAATCAGGTGATCGCGCTGGCCATTTCAGTGTGGTACTTCCGGACATTGCGTTGGTAATGAGGTGGTTAATCCATTTTGCCGAAAACCTTTACGCATTCACTCTAAGTTGAATGTTTCTTGGTTCAGAATATACATTCACAAAGAATGGAAGATTCAAGACCAGCGAAGAGAGTATGGAGAGGAAAATTGAGCGAAAACAAAAAATGAGGAACATCTAAAGCGACGTATATCTGATTATATACACTCGTCAGCAAAAAAATCGACTCAAGTCGCACAGACTGGGGTCAGTACTTGGACTTTTTTGGCTCAAAGTTAGCTGCATCGAGTCTTCTTCTGACTGTTTAGCCATTCACTTCTGATTTCTCAATGCTGACAATGAATCGATCATCTCTATTCGATGTGCACCTTTCTCTTCATTAACCGCGTTTTTAATGAAAGTTACCAGTCCATTGGTAATGACGGTAAAGTGTGGAAACAGCAGACCGATTCATATTCAGCACACTGACCACTTCTCACCGAATTTGGTCTTGTTGTAATAGGGTGACCGATTGAGCAGCTTTATCACTTGTTGTCTCCATTTTCAGATAGAGTTCTTGTTTGTTGTTAACGGAGATGTGTACCGATTGACGTTTGATGGCTAAATGATAATGGTAGGTTAGGTTAATGAAGGATCATTCACCCATAATTAGCACTATTGTGAACAAGCATAAGAAGGGTGGTTAACGATCTATTTATTTTGAACAGCCCGCTATTTCGGTAAATGTCACTTTTGAAGCTGTTATTTTTTGACATTTGACAAGTAGAAACTACGCCATTAATAAAAATGGAACGATACACGCTTCAACAACGCATTGAAATTATTAAAATTCACTATAAAAGTGGTGAAAGTTTGGCAGAGACGGTTCGTAAAACTAAAACATTTTTGGGTCGACGTGAAGCACCTTCTCGGACCGCAAAACAGAAATTGGTGGAAAAATTTGAGCTGTTGGGACAAGTTAGTGATGTGAAGAATAAAACCCGTGCACGTCGCTCAAGAACAACTGAGACTATTGCGGCTGTAGCCCAAAGCGTTGAAGAAAACCCAGGTTTGTCCATTCCTCGTCGTTCTTTGGAATTAGCCATTCCACAAACGTCATTACACCGTATTTTGCATAAAGATTTGGGTCTTAAGGCCTATAAAGTTCAGTTAACACAAGAAATCAAGCCGGTCGATCATCAACAACGTCGTGTCTTTGCTGATTGGGTCCTTGAAATGCATTAAAATGATCCGGAATTTCATCGAAAAATCATCTTAACTGATGAGGCCCATTTCCACCTTGGTGGTTACGTCAATAAACAAAATTGTCGAATCTGGGGCTCGGAAAACCCAAGAGTTATTGTTGAAAATCCTCTCCATCCTCAACGCGTGACTGTTTGGTGCGGTTTATGGTCTGGCGGTGTCGTTGGACCTTACTTTTTCGAAAATGACGCTGGAGCAACAGTTACGGTGAATATATTGCGCTATAATGATTTTTTTATGGCCGGAATTGGATGGTATTGATTTGGACAACGTTTACTTTCAACAAGACGGCGCTACGTGCCACACAAGCAACGAAATCATCGATCTTTTACGGGTAAAATTTCCGGACCGTGTTATCTCTTGAAGAGGTGATCACAATTGGCCACCGAGATCTTGTGATTTAACACCTTGCGACTTTTTCCTTTGGGACAGTCCAGCATCGATTCAAGACCTCAAAGATGGAATTCGTGAGGCTATCGAGGACATAGGGCATCCGCTTTGCAATTTGGTTATGGAAAATTTCATGAAAAGGATATGGTCCTTTAAGCGCAGTCGTGGCGGCCATTTGGCTGATGTTTTTTTTGTAATTTATTAGCGATTACAATAGTGTTGCTTGTGTCGATTTTTTTGCTGACGAGTGTATTCAACCCTCGAAAAGACTGGCCTAACAGACCTCGACGGATAACTGACAAGAGAGATAAGAGTCGTCATAACTCACAGAATTTTCATCTGGTCCTATCACGAACACAGTTACAACGTTTGTTATCAGTTTCACAGCCTTGACGTCTGACTTTTCTACATAAATAACCAATAGCGTGCTTCACTTGTATTCTTCAGACGTTTATGTAGGAGAATGCGTTACGAACGAAGTTCCCTTCTTCGTTTTAACGCAGATACAGTTATTATTTTTAGATGAAAATACGTGCAAGACTTTTAATGTGCGGTAATTTATTATTTTAAAATACGAAATTAGGTTTTTAAGGACGATCTATCATGTTAACTAAACGTTTCAAGTTTAAATTGGTTTATTTGTGATATATTGTTAGTATTATTTTATCAATTGATTATAAATTGGTTTCTAATATAAGCAGCACAGAACGAGCTGTGTTTTTAAGAGTTAATATTCACAAATAAGCAACATCTGACAGCAATTAGTTTTGCGTAATACTTTTTAACGTGAAATTTTGAATTTGAATTTGATAGAAACTGAATTATCCGTATCGACCCGGTTAAAAGTTTTTCGCACCACAAAGTCACCTGACCTCAACCCGATTGAGTTGATGTGGAATAAATTGGACAGGGAAGTCAGAAAGCAGTTCACATCACTTTGGAATATCCTGGAACCAAAAGGTCGACGATTATTTGCCAAAATTGTTAGACAGAATACTAAAATGGTGCAGTGGGGTAAAACTAACCTGTCTCACGACGGTCTAAACCCAGCTCACGTTCCTTTTAAACGAGTAATAAAAGCAAGAAGGGGTTAAATCGACGAATCAAGAATTTAAATATGTAAAAATTACGGATTGTAGTTTTAATCATTGTTTTATATCACGCAAACTATAGCCTGGGAAAAACTTTTGATCGGCGTTGTATACATATATGATATCTGAGGTGCCTAGTATCAAAATCCGCCAAGTATATCTCAAGAAATTTTTGGAAAAATGGAAGAACTGTCACAAAAAGACCAATCATAAGAAACTATTATAATTTTAGCGTCTAGTAGTTTTTCCACCCTTGTCGAGAGTGCTTTGTTAAAAATTCCGCAACATTCTTCATTTTTGCAGCTTTAATGTTAACCACCCCGTTGTTGATGGGTTTGGGGTTTATCTGAGACATATTAAACTTTAGTTTTGACAGATTTTGCTTGACAAATTCCAGTTTTATAAAATACTTCACTTTGGACCAGAATTTTATTTTAATTCTTGCTCTTTTTTAGAGGATTGATGGATTGAACTTGAAGTGCCACAATTATTTAAGCAGACACTGTTCCATGTTTCTCCAGAACTTCTTCATATTCTTCTGGCTTCTTTTTCAAATTTTTCTCAATCAATCCAGACACCATGTGGAAAATACAGCATGAAGGGTAAACAACTGGCGGAGGATTATTGGTAGTCACTAGGCTCTCCCATTGGCAGATTTGGATTTGGCGGATTTTGAAAGTGAAAATGGCGAAACTGCCTTTGGACGGATATTGCAACTTCTTAATAAAAATCTAACCACACAGATCTAACTAAGCAGAATACTGATGATCAATTTTGATAAATAAACACGAGAATGTGAAAAGTAGGTGAAGAATTAAACCAAGCAATTATAATTTTAATAATTTCAGAGTATATTATTATCAAGAAAATATCGGGAAATAAATTTAGTCTCATTCTATGATAATCAATTGCGTTAACTGCAAACAGAATTTAAACTACACCGCAGACTTTCAAAATTATACTGCAATGCCAGGAAACCATTTCAATAAAGCCAGTTAATATTAATGGCGAATAAATAATTATTTATGTAAACCAGATAAACCAGCACAATGTATATGAAATGTCAGTTTAATATTTATTAAACTTTCCATGTAATTATATTTGAGCATTCAAATACATAGTTCGGAAATATTTCTTCATGGATAATTATTTTAATAAAGCTTAATAAACTAAAAATCAAATTAATAAGCTACATTTCGTGTACATAAAACATTCTTGTTCAACATTTTTTGTTACACGAAAACTTATATCAAATTTTGCATGTACATAACCACCAAACAATAATAATCGATGAAAAAAAATAGACAAATCACAATATATTTTGTAAAAAGTACAAAAATCATTGATTTGAATAAATATTCCTTAATGTACAATGAAGAGCTATGATTTTCGTTGATGTTTGGCTTCTGGTACGTCCTTTTTAAGTGTTACCAGTAATCTGCAGGCGTTCCTGGACTTTTTTTTACCTTGATCGCGCTTTTCTATTAACGAAATGCCATGGTGAAATCCGATTTGTCAGCTCATATCTTGGGATACCTTATCGGGTTGACTAAGAATAAATTCCGGACTGATTTTCTGCTTGATTTGGAGGTTTCGGCGCAGGCAATTTGACATTATGATCTTACATAATCTTTTGGTTCCATCCGAATCTTTGGTATACCAAAACGCGAATATCTAGATTCTTGCTTAGCCCGACCTAAATGTGGAACCCAGGATTTATATTTGTGGGACACGGGAAAACGAAAATAGTCTGGATAGCACTTTTCAAATAATCTACAAGTTTTATTTCGAGAAAAATTGGTTTCTAGCCACGCATACAAGATTCGATCTAGGTCATTTTACATTTAGAAACTTATTTAACCAAAATAAAGTTGAATTTTTAGTGAGGAAAGCTGAATAAATGTCACTTTGAACTTGAATTAGAGAACTATAAATATAAAGTTAATTTTGACAAAGAAGATGCAGATGATACAAGAAAATACTGATCGAAAACTGAGTAGTGCGATAGTATATGGATCGGGAATATGGAAAATAAAGGAAAAAATTAGAAGCCAAGGACATGGACGCCTCAAGAAGAACAAATAGAACGTCAAGGCTAGATCGTGTCACAAACGAGAGTAAATTAACCTAAAGCAACATATTGAGAAGAAGCAATTGATTTGGTACGAGCTAATGCAAAATATAGTGGACGAAATAATGCCAGAAAAAACCAACGAACTGGATCTCCCAAGAGAACACAAAACGGGGAAGACTGAGTGTACGAGATCTAAACGAGGAGAATCACAGAACATACCCTAATTAAAAATGCAAACTTAGTTGTCATTCAGTGAAAACAACATGACGGATATCCGATGTCAGTGCTGTCGATTGTACTAATTTATTTTCGCGGTTCATTTAAATTTACGACAGAGAATGTCTACTGTATACTCTAGCTACTTTGGCAGAACTGGTAGAACTATATTTGTGTTGCCGAAATTTGCATGAAATTGACTTTGGATATGTTTTGTGATAAATACTGCAAATACAGGACAAATTCGTAGTTTTCGCGATAAATATTGGGGAATTAATTGAAATCTAGAAAAAGAGAACACAGAAGAGAAATACGGTAAGTTTTAACGTTCTTTTTGATTCAGTAATAAATAACAGAAAACGTTTCCAGCAGCGTTTCGTGATCTCGTAGTGATTTCCAACTGTAAATTACGATTTCAGGAAATGATCCATCCATATATATTCCACAGGTGAATTCTGGTAAAAAAAAACTTCGTGATTTATATTTCGAAGCGGAGTTGTTTAATTACGATGTATATTTCACACTGACATGTGAGTTTTCTACAAAAAAACGGATAATACCGACTGGGTGGTTATTATATAGGGTAAACTTTCCACGATATCGAAGGGATTTGTTTTGAGTTGTAAACTTTGGAAATTATATGCCGTTATGTGATTAAGTAAGAATATAATACAAGTTTTTTTGAACAACTGTCAAAAAAACTTTTATCTTGAAATAAATAATTTGTATTAATGAGAAAAATATCTGCTTAGTTCTCCAATGAACGTTCAGAGCACTTTTTAGATTTCGAAACACAAACAAATATGGAAATAGTAAAAGAAATCGCTTGGTGCTAAGTCTGGTGAATAAATTTGAATGGATACAATCTAATATCTAGTGAGCTTTAAATAAAACTTGATACGTTGTTCAAGATAGATATTGCAAGAAACATATTTGGACATATCGTGAATGAATATTTGGAAATGCGAAAACTCTGTTCGAAAAACCATCAATGAAATGAAGAGTCAGAACAATGTTTGGAGCTCATCATAATAAAACCGAATTTTAACCTACCCAGTCTCACGACGGTCTAAGCCCAACTCACGTTCCCTTTAAACGAGTAATAAAAGCAAGAAGGGGTTAAATCGATGAATCAAGAATTTAAATATGTAAAAATTACAGATTGTAGTTTTAATCATTGTTTTATATCGCGCAAACTTTTGTCAATGATCCAATACATTTTTCGAAGCTGTACAAAGAATCCCGATTGAGTTGAGGTGGAATAAATTGGACAGGGAAGTCAGAATGCAGTTCACACCACTTTGGAATATCCTGGAACCAAAAGGTCGACGATTATTTGCCAAAATTGTTAGACAGAATAATAAAATGGTGCAGTAGGGTAGAATTAACCTTCTGAAGACTATCTTAGCCCAGCTCACGTTCCTTTTCAACGAGTAATAAAAGCAAGAAGGGGTTAAATCGATGAATCAAGAATTTAAATATGTAAAAATTACAGATTGTAGTTTTATTCATTGTTTTATATCACGCCAACTTTTGTCAATGATCCAATACATTTTTCGAAGCTGTACAAAGAATCCCGATTGAGTTGAGGTGGAATAAATTGGACAGGGAAGTCAGAATGCAGTTCACACCACTTTGGAATATCCTGGAACCAAAAGGTCGACGATTATTTGCCAAAATTGTTAGACAGAATACTAAAATGGTGCAGTGGGGTAAAACTAACCTGTCTCACGACGGTCTAAGCCCAGCTCACATTCCCTTTAAACGAGTAATAGAAGCAAGAAGGGGTTAAATCGATGAATCAAGAATTTGAATATGTAAAAATTACAGATTGTAGTTTTATTCATTGTTTTATATCACGCAAACTTTTGTCAACGATCCAATACATTTTTCGAACCTGTACAAAGAATCCCGATTGAGTTGAGGTGGAATAAATTGGACAGGGAAGTCAGAATGCAGTTCACACCACTTTGGAATATCCTGGAACCAAAAGGTCGACGATTATTTGCCAAAATTGTTAGACAGAATACTAAAATGGTGCAGTGGGGTAAAACTAACCTGTCTCACGACGGTCTAAGCCCAGCTCACATTCCCTTTAAACGAGTAATAGAAGCAAGAAGGGGTTAAATCGATGAATCAAGAATTTGAATATGTAAAAATTACAGATTGTAGTTTTATTCATTGTTTTATATCACGCAAACTTTTGTCAACGATCCAATACATTTTTCGAACCTGTACAAAGAATCCCGATTGAGTTGAGGTGGAATAAATTGGACAGGGAAGTCAGAATGCAGTTCACACCACTTTGGAATATCCTGGAACCAAAAGGTCGACGATTATTTGCCAAAATTGTTAGACAGAATACTAAAATGGTGCAGTAGGGTAGAATTAACCTTCTGAAGACTATCTAAGCCCAGCTCACGTTCCTTTTCAACGAGTAATAAAAGCAAGAAGGGGTTAAATCGATGAATCAAGAATTTAAATATGTAAAAATTACAGATTGTAGTTTTATTCATTGTTTTATATCACGCAAACTTTTGTCAATGATCCAATACATTTTTCGAAGCTGTACAAAGAATCCCGATTGAGTTGAGGTGGAATAAATTGGACAGGGAAGTCAGAATGCAGTTCACACCACTTTGGAATATCCTGGAACCAAAAGGTCGACGATTATTTGCCAAAATTGTTAGACAGAATAATAAAATGGTGCAGTAGGGTAGAATTAACCTTCTGAAGACTATCTAAGCCCAGCTCACGTTCCTTTTAAACGAGTAATAAAAGCAAGAAGGGGTTAAATCGATGAATCAAGAATTTAAATATGTAAAAATTACAGCTTGTAGTTTTAATCATTGTTTTATATCACGCAAACTTTTGTCAATGATCCAATACATTTTTCGAAGCTGTACAAAGAATCCCGATTGAGTTGAGGTGGAATAAATTGGACAGGGAAGTCAGAATGCAGTTCACACCACTTTGGAATATCCTGGAACCAAAAGGTCGACGATTATTTGCCAAAATTGTTAGACAGAATACTAAAATGGTACAGTGGGGTAAAACTAACCTGTCTCACGACGGTCTAAACCCAGCTCACATTCCCTTTAAACGAGTAATAGAAGCAAGAAGGGGTTAAATCGATGAATCAAGAATTTAAATATGTAAAAATTACAGCTTGTAGTTTTATTCATTGTTTTATATCACGCCAACT
Source organism: Diorhabda carinulata (assembly GCF_026250575.1). Lineage (NCBI taxonomy): Eukaryota > Metazoa > Arthropoda > Insecta > Coleoptera > Chrysomelidae > Diorhabda > Diorhabda carinulata. The sequence continues at coordinate 4,677,843 of NC_079464.1, read as the reverse complement.
TTTGTCAATGATCCAATACATTTTTCGAAGCTGTACAAAGAATCCCGATTGAGTTGAGGTGGAATAAATTGGACAGGGAAGTCAGAATGCAGTTCACACCACTTTGGAATATCCTGGAACCAAAAGGTCGACGATTATTTGCCAAAATTGTTAGACAGAATACTAAAATGGTGCAGTGGGGTAAAACTAACCTGTCTCACGACGGTCTAAGCCCAGCTCACATTCCCTTTAAACGAGTAATAGAAGCAAGAAGGGGTTAAATCGATGAATCAAGAATTTGAATATGTAAAAATTACAGATTGTAGTTTTATTCATTGTTTTATATCACGCAAACTTTTGTCAACGATCCAATACATTTTTCGAACCTGTACAAAGAATCCCGATTGAGTTGAGGTGGAATAAATTGGACAGGGAAGTCAGAATGCAGTTCACACCACTTTGGAATATCCTGGAACCAAAAGGTCGACGATTATTTGCCAAAATTGTTAGACAGAATACTAAAATGGTGCAGTGGGGTAAAACTAACCTGTCTCACGACGGTCTAAGCCCAGCTCACATTCCCTTTAAACGAGTAATAGAAGCAAGAAGGGGTTAAATCGATGAATCAAGAATTTGAATATGTAAAAATTACAGATTGTAGTTTTATTCATTGTTTTATATCACGCAAACTTTTGTCAACGATCCAATACATTTTTCGAAGCTGTACAAAGAATCCCGATTGAGTTGAGGTGGAATAAATTGGACAGGGAAGTCAGAATGCAGTTCACACCACTTTGGAATATCCTGGAACCAAAAGGTCGACGATTATTTGCCAAAATTGTTAGATAGAATTCCAAAATGGTGCAGTGGGGTAAAACTAACCTGTCTCACGACGGTCTAAACCCAGCTCACATTCCCTTTAAACGAGTAATAGAAGCAAGAAGGGGTTAAATCGATGAATCAACAATTTAAATATGTAAAAATTACGAATTGTAGTTTTATATCACGCAAAATATAGGATTGGGAAAAACTTTTGATCGGCGGTGTATACATATATGATATATGAGGTGCCTAGAAACAAAATCTGCCAAATCTGTATCAAGAAATTTTTGGAAAAATGGATGAACTGTCACATAACCATAAGAAATTAATAATTTTTTCACCAAAGAATAAATAATTTTGGCGTCTAGTAGTTTCTCTATCCTTGTTAACAGTAAACCCGAATTTTTTCATCGATTAGGTTGGATTTCGCTCCTTTCCAATCGACAGTCAGCTGTGTGGACTGTACGTGATGAACCAACTGGAAAGACTAGAAAGTGGACTAACGCGTAAATTAAATTTTCCGCCATTTATGCACTAAAATTGACAGCTGACAGCTTAGGGTTAGAAATATTTCAAAAATAAAAAATGCTTGGTGGCTGTAGTTCGAAAATTTCATATAAAATATGATGGTAATAGTGTTTTTTCTTCGTCAGCTTTGAAGACGGTGCCACATGCCATACAGCTGACCAAATACTTCATGAGACATTTCCAGGTTGTGCGCCTCTCGGTTCTCTGATCAGAATTAGCCTCCTATATCGTGTGATTTGACACCATTAGATTTATTTTGATGTGGTTTATTATTAATGTTATTTAAAATATTCATTAACTATCTTTGAAAAGGAAAAATTACAGCGATTCTTTTATAGAGATATTAGATGCTTTTGAAATATGCAATTGTAGACTACGGACCCATTTAAACAAGAAAAAAGTACTGTTTCATCAAGACATTACATAGTGTCCCTAACCAGTTGAAATTTTGATAAAATAGCATGATCAGGCTTCGTATTCTACAGATTTAGCCCCCAGTGACTTTTTCGTGTTCCTAGACCTCAACAGTATGTTCACTGGATAGAAAATTATCGCCGAAACTGAAGCTTATCATTTATTATCGTTGAATCATTGTCTAATGCAACTTTTTCGAATAAGAAACCAAAATTTTCGTTAGGTTATGAATTTTTTACGTCTAAATGTTGACATATATGGTTTAAAATTTATAGAAACCCAACATAACATCAAAGAAGTGGGTGTATCCATATTTCACATGCTCACGTGACATTAAGTCATTAAAATACTCAAAGGACGTTTTCCATTGTATAGTTATGTAATTGCTACCATGTAAACCATTATTATGTAAATATATGTGTTGCATTTAATTCTAACATATAGCTTTATACCGTGAACGAATGTCGGTTTTCGGTCGTTGAATTTTTCCATGTGGAATATTAAATTATCCAGTTTAATAGAGAATTATCCACGTTTAACTGAAAAGAGGCAGATCGGAATCGGATTATTATTAAAATTGTTGCAGCTTTCTTTTTCGTGATGGAATGATTTTTATTAAAAACGTAGTTAGACGTTTCAGAGGTTCTAAAATGAAAAGAGCAGACCCGGTTTGATTAAATATAATTGCGAATATTTGTTCCAGAAGAATAAACAGCTTCTCTGTTGATACGGAGGCGGTTGTCAAAATTTCAAACTATTTCTAATCTAATCATGTATAAATTAGGTTAAAAAGTAACCTTTGATCTATCCCTGGTTCTGAGTTATTTACACTTCAATTTTAATTTAGTTATAAATAGTACAAAAGTACCTGGTCTGACCTAGAGATGGCGGTAACTTGAAAATACCACTGACGCCAAAATACAAGACGCCATCTTGTTTAGTATTTATTTGACAGTCATCAATAGTGAACGTTCTCAATGAATTTGTAAACATGGAAAAAAATTGGTCATCGTTATGTGATATTAAACTTTCATTTGAAAGACCTTAGTCGAAACAAGATAAAAGTTGAACTAGATTCTACTTTGAGTAAAATTAGTTGACCAAATGAGGTGACGACTCCAGAATTTGACATGAAAAAACCTGTGTGCAAAATGGACGCCGAGTTTTCTCACAATTAAACAAAAATAACGTCGTGAAGATGTTTCCATTCGCCAGATTTAGCCCCTCGGATTATTTTCTGTCCCCAGACTTAAAAAAATAGCTCGACGGTCAAAGATTTTTCAACAATAATGTAGGCAGTTAATGGCTATATATATACCTAACCATCCCTGTATATAGACTTATTATAACAAAAAATGTGAATCCCAAGTTGGTTTACGAGAATAAATTAAAATTAGTATGAAAAAACAACGAAATAAACATAATTATTTCAAGTAATACCAATCGCTATCATAGATACATCTCAAGTCCTGAAGCTTTTTTGTATCACTCTATATATAAATTCGATATAAAATAGTAGTTGGCAACAATAAATTTTTTTATTGATAGACTTGATATTATTAGATTATATTTATAGCGCCGTTACGAAAATAAGATTCATCTAAGCTTTTATAACATTTCCAGAAAGATTTGTGAAAAAAAAACTCATATTTCAGATCGGCACTTTTCTTTATATCGAACAGGAAGTTATCCGCAGTGATTTCATTTTCCATGGCGATTGGACTATGTGCCGTCTACAATGTCTCGGAAAGGGCGAAATAAAACGTGGAATAAAAGCAATTTTTGAATATGGGCACGGCAATATAACTGGCAACTAAGCTCGAACAGGACAGGACTCGTTTTCCATAATTACAAAATATTATAGGGGATGATATAATGAATAAATAAATAATTGAGCAGCTGGACCATAAGCGACTTTTTCTTAAACCTGGTTGAGTTTTCAAACCTGTTTCTACGTAAACATTACATAAGTCCTTATTCTATTCTGATCTCATCATAAAATATACATAGTTCTAGTTAGAGGAGCTGCTAGCTCCATTCTTCTAACTATCTAAGGTAGGAACAGCTGTTTTTCCTCTTGTTTCTCTTAAAGGATGAGACTTCAATTATCTTGATCGAGTAGAAGATGACATGATCTTCCTTTTCGATCGCCAAGCAGGATTTTGGGCTGCTCACAAAGGTCTTTCAAAGTCTTAGTTCGAATCTTTCTATGATTGGAAATATGTTTCGCTTGTTATCTTGAAAATAAGTCTATCAAAATTGAATCTGGATATCTTGGTAGCCAACTACCACTTCCTAACTATTCTATTTCTTACAGCTTCTGTACTATCTAACTGCAGCCACATTTTTGCTCTAGTATTTAGAGAAATATTCTTCTAGAGATCGTAAATTATTGTTCATACAGGTGAATATAGGAAGTAACCCCACCAAACACATTGATGCTCCACAGATTCTGATGGTTCACTGCATGGAAAATATGGAAAAATATCTATTTTTAGAATCACAGTAGTGAAAGATATGACTATTCATTGGATCATTATTGTGGAAAGTGGATTCTTCTGTTGATTATACAAATTTAAACCAATCTTTGTCCTCTGTCGCAGCTCATTAAGACACTCATGATAATTCCCTGGATATAACCTCAAAAAAGATATAAACTCGTTGCGTTCCATCTTTCACTAGTCCTTTCACTATAATGTATTTTTTCGTAGATCGTTTTTGGTTGACAGACATACTGTCATGGCTTCCGCTTTTGATTTTACTCAATTCACTGGACATAACCTCAAAAAAGATATGAACTCGATGGGTTTCATGTTTTTTTTTGTAGAAATAAGTTGATTTTGGATGGATTTGTTTTTTCTGCAATCCTTGAATTAAGATAATTTACTCGTGTGAAGTTATATGAATACAAATGACTATCTTATTCATTTGTAACCCGAAAAGATTTTGAATTCCTTTATCTACAATCTTTCATGAGTCCTTTCACTATAATGTCTTCTTTCGTAGATCGTTTTTTGCTGACAGACATACTGTCATGGCTTCCGCTTTTGATTTTACTCAATTCACTGGACATAACCTCAAAAAAGATATGAACTCGATGGGTTTCATGTTTTTTTTTTGTAGAATTAAGTTGATTTTGGATGGATTTGTTTTTTCTGCAAACCTTGAATTAAGATAATTTACTCGTGTGAAGTTATATGAATACAAATGACTATCTTATTCATTTGTAACCCGAAAAGATTTTGAATTCCTTTATCTACAATCTTTCATGAGTCCTTTCACCATAATGTATTTTTTCGTAGATCGTTTTTTGCTGACAGACATACTGTCATGGCTTCCGCATTTGATTTTACTCAATTCACTGGACATAACCTCAAAAAAGATATGAACTCGATGGGTTTCATGTTTTTTTTTGTAGAAATAAGTTGATTTTGGATGGATTTGTTTTTTCTGCAAACCTTGAATTAAGATAATTTACTCGTGTGAAGTTATATGAATACAAATGACTATCTTATTCATTTGTAACACGAAAAGATTTTGAATTCCTTTATCTACAATCTTTCATCAGTCCTTTCACTATAATGTCTTCTTTCGTAGATCGTTTTTTGCTGACAGATATACTGTCATGGCTTCCGCTTTTGATTTTACTCAATTCACTGGACATAACCTCAAAAAAGATATGAACTCGATGGGTTTCATGTTTTTTTTTTTGTAGAATTAAGTTGATTTTGGATGGATTTGTTTTTACTGCAAACCTTGAATTAAGATAATTTACTCGTGTGAAGTTATATGAATACAAATGACTATCTTATTCATTTGTAACCCGAAAAGATTTTGAATTCCTTTATCTACAATCTTTCATGAGTCCTTTCACTATAATGTCTTCTTTCGTAGATCGTTTTTTGCTGACAGATATACTGTCATGGCTTCCGCTTTTGATTTTACTCAATTCACTGGACATAACCTCAAAAAAGATATGAACTCGATGGGTTTCATGTTTTTTTTTTTGTAGAATTAAGTTGATTTTGGATGGATTTGTTTTTTCTGCAAACCTTGAATTAAGATAATTTACTCGTGTGAAGTTATATGAATACAAATGACTATCTTATTCATTTGTAACACGAAAAGATTTTGAATTCCTTTATCTACAATCTTTCATCAGTCCTTTCACTATAATGTATTTTTTCGTAGATCGTTTTTGGTTGACAGATATACTGTCATGGCTTCCGCTTTTGATTTTACTCAATTCACTGGACATAACCTCAAAAAAGATATGAACTCGATGGGTTTCATGTTTTTTTTTTGTAGAATTAAGTTGATTTTGGATGGATTTGTTTTTTCTGCAAACCTTGAATTAAGATAATTTACTCGTGTGAAGTTATATGAATACAAATGATTATCTTATTCAGTTGAAACACGAAAGGATCTTGAATATTTTTGTCTACAATCTTTCATGAGTCCTTTCACTATAATGTCTTCTTTCGTAGATCGTTTTTTGCTGACAGACATACTGTCATGGCTTCCGCTTTGGATTTTACTCAATTCACTGGACATAACCTCAAAAAAGATATAAAATCGTTGGGTTTCATTTCAGTTTTTTTGTAAAGATAAATATCCTGGTGTGAAAATTTTGAACTAAAATGTTAGCTGGTGAAAATATAAGACATAAAAGAGAACACGTTATACAGGATACAACAAATGTTCCAAACATAAATTATTTTGAACCATAATTGTGAAACTTGTTTAGGTTAGGTTAGTTGTAAAAAACTGAAAGTAGTCAAAACGTCAAAGTTTTATCTGTCTTTCAGAAATTGAAAAATACAAACTAATTTTATAACAGAACATCCCTAAAATCGAGACGAATTAGAACCATAATCATAAATATTAGGTATATCGTTTGGAATACGATCCTGTTGGTATAAACTTGATCGTCCTTTCACGGCCCGGCTCAGCGCCGCGCGGTGTCACCAAATCCGATTGTGGCTTTGGCGGAGGAGAGGCTATCACAATAAATCCTGAAAATGGGGCCACATTCATAGGACGTACAATTCGGTTTAGGGTATTTGGGAATTCGCCGTATCACAAATCTGGTTTGCTTTGTTTCGACTCCTTTTTTTGTTATACCACCCAGTTCTTCACATTTGACCCGTTTCAAATTATTTACTTTTAATGGTAGAGTCGCGAATTATCTACAGGATGTCTTTGATATTAGTCGATTTATAGTTTTATATAGACAAATAACAACAAAGAATGAAAATTCATTTTTTTTTATATAAGGAATATGATTATTTGTTGTTAATTACTTTGTTATATACATGGTTTGATATGGAATGGAAAAAATACTAATCCCTGTCCGAAGGGCAAGTGAAAATTAAATCATAAGGGTCGCTCGTTCCCGAAATTTATCGGGTAAATGTAATTCAAGTCGAATAGTAGGAAATTAGATTTCTACAACACATTATAGTAGCTCTAAGAGTTGACGTTTTTTACCTCTAATCTCATAAATTTTTTTTGAAACTATGTGTTTGAGTAGGTTTATTAAATTTATATCATTAGCTTTTGTACACCTTAAAAGAACTGCTTGAAAAATTCGAGATTTTAGAAATAAAAGCCTCCTATTAGAAATTTTATTTTATTGCACGAAAAAGTTTCTAGAAATACCTGATATGACCTAGAGATGGCGGTAGTTGTTTGAAATACAATCTATATAGCGTTTGTTTCAAATTTGAAGACGCCATCTTGTTTAGTGAATGTTTTCAGTGAATTTGCAAACATGGAAAGAATTGGTTATCGTTTTGTGATATTATACTTTCATTTGAAAGGCATTAGCTCAAAAAAGATAGAAGTTGAACTAGATTCTACTAGTAACAGTAAAATTTGGGTAGGAGAGTTCAAATGCATCCCAGTGGTAGACCAAATGAGTTGACGATCCCGGAAATGTTCAAGAAAATCTACAAAGAGTGTTACCGGATGATCGTCGACTGAATGTTCGCGAGCTGGCACGTATAGTAGACATTTCAAAAAGTGCGGTACATCGCATATCAACTGAAAATTTGGACATGAGGAAGCTGTGAACAAAATGGGTGCCGCGCCTGCTCACAATGGAACAGAAACATCGTCGTGAAGATGTTTCCATCGAGTGTTTCATAATCATAGATGAAACGTGGGTCCATCATTTCAGATCCAAAATAAAACATCAATCAAAACAATGAACTAAAAAGGGAGAACTTGGTCCAAAGAAGACAAAGATCGTTCCATCTGCAGACAAGGTCATGGCATCGATTTTTTGAGATAAGTGTGGAACAATTTTCATTGACTCTCTAGGAAAACGAAAAACTATCAACTTGTTGCAACGTTTAAGCGAAGAAATTGAGCAAAAATGGCCTCATTTGGATTAGGAGAAAGTGTTGTTTCACCAGCTCACACATCCGTTACTGCAATGACCAAAATTGATGAAAAATTGCAAAAAACCATACACAAATTAGAAAATTAAAAAGATTCTAGAACCTGAATCAACTCACAACAAGATACTTGAATTCGAACTTTTCTTGACGACCAAACAATCACCTTATTGAAACGAGAAGACTTTCCGGAATATTCCAAAGAACTAGAAAACACTAAGCGCTCAAAAACTCATATGGAAACAACAGGTAATTGACGGGTTTGAATTGTAACTTCATGTGCGTTCTATATGACAATTACGACAAAAAAGTTGATAAGAAAACTTGCTTAGAATCAACATGAAGCTTTGTTCAGTGGAAAGTACCTTAATACTGCAAAGAACCAAAGTACTGCTTGGCGTTTAATTATAAGAGGAAATATACAAAAGCTTACGATGAAACTAATGCAGAAACTTTAGTTGTTGAAATTCCATAGATGCAGATTCTAAAAATGTCATTCATAAATTGAACCACACTGACCAACATAAGACATTAAAAATAGTACTTAAGAAGAAAATGACGAGGTAATAGGTTGGCAGTACTGTTTGTCTTTGAGGAAGCTAATGTTTCTGACGTACTGACTCACCAAAACGAATAGTTTATCAGATAATACATTGAGATATAATAAAAAACGTAATTTACGATATTACAGATTCAAAAAGAAAAATGTCCCCTATTCGTGATCACGTTTTATACAAAATTCATCTCATCATATATGGAATTTGATATCCCCGCAACATCTCTGTCAAATTTGGTGATTTTATGACTATAATAACATCTAAACAATGTTTATCCAGACTGATGAGATTGTATAAGTATATCATTTTTTCATGCATAACATAGTGGACTCGGGAAGTTACTTGTAACGGTTAATGTCATTTCAAAAGCGTAAAATTTGTTGAGAAACACGTTTATAGAAAACTAAACATAAACAAGATTGCTAGAAGTATTGAAATATGTAGATATTTGGCAACGCTTTTTAAAGCTGAAAAAGTGAAATTATACACACAATTAGATACACATTTTCTTCATTGATTACTGGTAGAAAATAGTTAACTTTTCGTATAGTTCGGGAAATATTGAATTTTTAGCATTTTTTCCAAAAACTGGCCTATATAGTGAAGGTAGGTGAAAGTTTATGTGATTTATGTGGTGATATATGGTTTTTATTTACCAACCAAAGGTACCCTTTGAAATAAGAAGCTTCGTTTCGAAAGTTTAAATTTGATTTTTTTATAACTAGATTTGTATAATCACAAAGAAGCTGTTTAATTTTTTTTATGATAATAATTACATTCTTCTACGAATTGTTTCATAGAATGAAGTTTCCATTCCACAAATATAAATTATAGAAATTTTTATATTGTGAGTTGTCAGATAAATTCGTTTTTTCAAGTTCCACCTTGTATAATTCGTGCAAATATGGAATTGTTAGAATCAAGTTCACACATACAGTTGGACACATTATTTTTTCATCGATTAATGCTAAAAAATAATCAATATTTCATATAGGCTCGGAAATTTTAATTTTTTGATATAACTAAGTCATAAATTTTCAAAATATGTTGCGTTTTTGTGCCAAAAACTTGAGAATATGGTGAGTGTTTATGAAAATTTATCTATTTTCTTCTAGATATTCATAAAATCTGATTTCCTAGATAAATTCGTACATAAAAAGCTTTTTCCATTTTCGTTCTCGAATGATTTTTCTTCCTCTCGGTTCATAAATGTACCCAGAAACTCATCCAAGATCCTCTTTCTCTATTAACAGCAAGTTATAAATCACGCATTTCGACTTCGAGATAAAAGAAAGTTATTTGTTTCGTTAATTACTCGGCATGGGTTTAATTATAGTAAGATAATTGCTAAAACCTAGTTACTATTGTTCTTTTCAAAACAACCCGCTCATATTATCTTTACAATGTTTTTCCTTTCATATTGTGTTGGTAGAATTGGCTTTCAATTCTCTTTCGACATAATTTATTATATTTTCTTTTATTACAGTATATGAAACTCGGAGTTTATTTGTTAATATCGACTATAACCTTCGACATCCAGATTTTAAGATACCTTCGAACAAAATCTGCGAAACAATATCGAAAGATGATTTACAGTTACTTTTTCTTATTGTGGACGACAATCGACCTTGAATGATATGAATCGATAACAATCGATGTTATTAGATATCGAAAGACATAAATTAATATCAAGTGACAATCGACATTGACAAGATCTGTCAATAGTAGTCGAAAATTAACCTCAAACGACATAAATTGACGTGAATCGATAACAATCGATGTTATTAGATATCGAAAGACATAAATTAATATCAAGTGACAATCGACATTGACAAGATCTGTCAATAGTAGTCGAAAATTAACCTCAAACGACATAAATTGACGTGAATCGAAAATAATCGATGTTATTAGATATCGAAAGACATAAATTAATATCAAGTGACAATCGACATCGACAAGATCTGTCAATAGTAGATGAAAATTAACCTCAAATGACATAAATTGACGTGAATCGATAACAATCGATGTTATTAGATATCGAAAGACAAATTAATATCAAGTGGCAATCGACATTGACAAGATCTGTCAATAGTAGTCGAAAATTAACCTCAAACGACATAAATTGACGTGAATCGATAACAATCGATGTTATTAGATATCGAAAGACATCAATCAATATCAAGTGGCAATCGACATTGACAAGATCTGTCAATAGTAGTCGAAAATTAACCTCAAACGACATAAATTGACGTGAATCGATAACAATCAATGTTATTAGATATCGAAAGACATAAATTAATATCAAGTGGCAATCGACATTGACAAGATCTGTCAATAGTAGTCGAAAATTAACCTCAAATGACATAAATTGACGTGAATCGATAACAATCGATGTTATTAGATATCGAAAGACATAAATTAATATCAATTGACAATCGACATTGACAAGATCTGTCAATAGTAGTCGAAAATTAACCTCAAATGACATAAATTGACGTGAATCGATAACAATCGATGTTATTAGATATCGAAAGACATAAATTAATATCAAGTGACAATCGACATTGACAAGATGTGTCAATAGTAGACGAACATTAACCTCAAATGACATAAATTGACGTGAATCGATAACAATCGATGTTATTAGATATCGAAAGACATAAATTAATATCAAGTGACAATCGACATTCACAAGATCTGTCAATAGTAGACGAACATTAACCTCAAATGACATAGATTGACGTGAATCGATAACACTCGATGTTATTAGATATCGAAAGACATAAATTAATATCAAGTGACAATCGACATTCACAAGATCTGTCAATAGTAGACGAACATTAACCTCAAATGACATAAATTGACGTGAATCGATAACAATCGATGTTATTAGATATCGAAAGACATAAATTAATATCAAGTGACAATCGACATTCACAAGATCTGTCAATAGTAGACGAAAATTAACCTCAAATGACATAAATTGACGTCAATCGATAACACTCGATGTTATTAGATATCGAAAGACATAAATTAATATCAAGTGACAATCGACATTCACAAGATCTGTCAATAGTAGACGAAAATTAACCTCAAATGACATAAATTGACGTCAATCGATAACACTCGATGTTATTAGATATCGAAAGACATAAATTAATATCAAGTGACAATCGACATTGACAAGATCTGTCAATAGTAGTCGAAAATTAACCTCAAATGACATAAATTGACGTGAATCGAAAATAATCGATGTTATTAGATATCGAAAGACATAAATTAATATCAAGTGACAATCGACATTGACAAGATCTGTCAATAGTAGTCGAAAATTAACCTCAAACGACATAAATTGACGTGAATCGATAACAATCGATGTTATTAGATATCGAAAGACATAAATTAATATCAAGTGACAATCGACATCGACAAGATCTGTCAATAGTAGATGAAAATTAACCTCAAATGACATAAATTGACGTGAATCGATAACAATCGATGTTATTAGATATCGAAAGACATAAATTAATATCAAGTGGCAATCGACATTGACAAGATCTGTCAATAGTAGTCGAAAATTAACCTCAAACGACATAAATTGACGTGAATCGATAACAATCAATGTTATTAGATATCGAAAGACATAAATTAATATCAAGTGGCAATCGACATTGACAAGATCCGTCATTAGTAGTCGAAAATTAACCTCAAATGACATAAATTGACGTGAATCGATAACAATCGATGTTATTAGATATCGAAAGACATAAATTAATATCAAGTGACAATCGACATTGACAAGATCTGTCAATAGTAGACGAACATTAACCTCAAATGACATAAATTGACGTGAATCGATAACAATCGATGTTATTAGATATCGAAAGACATAAATTAATATCAAGTGACAATCGACATTCACAAGATCTGTCAATAGTAGACGAACATTAACCTCAAATGACATAGATTGACGTGAATCGATAACACTCGATGTTATTAGATATCGAAAGACATAAATTAATATCAAGTGACAATCGACATTCACAAGATCTGTCAATAGTAGACGAACATTAACCTCAAATGACATAAATTGACGTGAATCGATAACAATCGATGTTATTAGATATCGAAAGACATAAATTAATATCAAGTGACAATCGACATTCACAAGATCTGTCAATAGTAGACGAACATTAACCTCAAATGACATAAATTGACGTGAATCAATAACAATCGATGTTATTAGATATCGAAAGACATAAATTAATATCAAGTGACAATCGACATTCACAAGATCTGTCAATAGTAGACGAAAATTAACCTCAAATGACATAAATTGACGTCAATCGATAACACTCGATGTTATTAGATATCGAAAGACATAAATTAATGTCAAGTGACAATCGACATTCACAAGATCTGTCAATAGTAGACGAAAATTAACCTCAAATGACATAAATTGACGTCAATCGATAACACTCGATGTTATTAGATATCGAAAGACATAAATTAATATCAAGTGACAATCGTCATTCACAAGATCTGTCAATAGTAGACGAACATTAACCTCAAATGACATAAATTGACGTGAATCGATAACAATCGATGTTATTAGATATCGAAAGACATAAATTAATATCAAGTGACAATCGACATTCACAAGATCTGTCAATAGTAGACGAACATTAACCTCAAATGACATAAATTGACGTGAATCGATAACACTCGATGTTATTAGATATCGAAAGACATAAATTAATATCAAGTGACAATCGACATTCACAAGATCTGTCAATAGTAGACGAACATTAACCTCAAATGACATAAATTGACGTCAATCGATAACACTCGATGTTATTAGATATCGAAAGACATAAATTAATATCAAGTGACAATCGACATTCACAAGATCTGTCAATAGTAGACGAACATTAACCTCAAATGACATAAATTGACGTGAATCGATAACACTCGATGTTATTAGATATCGAAAGACATAAATTAATATCAAGTGACAATCGACATTCACAAGATCTGTCAATAGTAGACGAACATTAACCTCAAATGACATAAATTGACGTGAATCGATAACAATCGATGTTATTAGATATCGAAAGACATAAATTAATATCAAGTGACAATCGACATTCACAAGATCTGTCAATAGTAGACGAAAATTAACCTCAAATGACATAAATTGACGTGAATCGATAACAATCGATGTTATTAGATATCGAAAGACATAAATTAATATCAAGTGGCAATCGACATTGACAAGATCTGTCAATAGTAGTCGAAAATTAACCTCAAACGACATAAATTGACGTGAATCGATAACAATCGATGTTATTAGATATCGAAAGACATCAATCAATATCAAGTGGCAATCGACATTGACAAGATCCGTCAATAGTAGTCGAAAATTAACCTCAAACGACATAAATTGACGTGAATCGATAACAATCAATGTTATTAGATATCGAAAGACATAAATTAATATCAAGTGGCAATCGACATTGACAAGATCCGTCAATAGTAGTCGAAAATTAACCTCAAATGACATAAATTGACGTGAATCGATAACAATCGATGTTATTAGATATCGAAAGACATAAATTAATATCAATTGACAATCGACATTGACAAGATCTGTCAATAGTAGTCGAAAATTTACCTCAAATGACATTAATTGACGTGAATCGATAACAATCGATGTTATTAGATATCGAAAGACATAAATTAATATCAAGTGACAATCGACATTGACAAGATCTGTCAATAGTAGACGAACATTAACCTCAAATGACATAAATTGACGTGAATCGATAACAATCGATGTTATTAGATATCGAAAGACATAAATTAATATCAAGTGACAATCGACATTCACAAGATCTGTCAATAGTAGACGAACATTAACCTCAAATGACATAAATTGACGTGAATCGATAACACTCGATGTTATTAGATATCGAAAGACATAAATTAATATCAAGTGACAATCGACATTCACAAGATCTGTCAATAGTAGACGAACATTAACCTCAAATGACATAAATTGACGTGAATCGATAACAATCGATGTTATTAGATATCGAAAGACATAAATTAATATCAAGTGACAATCGACATTCACAAGATCTGTCAATAGTAGACGAAAATTAACCTCAAATGACATAAATTGACGTCAATCGATAACACTCGATGTTATTAGATATCGAAAGACATAAATTAATATCAAGTGACAATCGACATTCACAAGATCTGTCAATAGTAGACGAAAATTAACCTCAAATGACATAAATTGACGTCAATCGATAACACTCGATGTTATTAGATATAGAAAGACATAAATTAATATCAAGTGACAATCGACATTGACAAGATCTGTCAATAGTAGTCGAAAATTAACCTCAAATGACATAAATTGACGTGAATCGATAACAATCGATGTTATTAGATATCGAAAGACATAAATTAATATCAAGTGACAATCGACATTGACAAGATCTGTCAATAGTAGACGAACATTAACCTCAAATGACATAAATTGACGTGAATCGATAACAATCGATGTTATTAGATATCGAAAGACATAAATTAATATCAAGTGACAATCGACATTCACAAGATCTGTCAATAGTAGACGAACATTAACCTCAAATGACATAAATTGACGTGAATCGATAACACTCGATGTTATTAGATATCGAAAGACATAAATTAATATCAAGTGACAATCGACATTCACAAGATCTGTCAATAGTAGACGAACATTAACCTCAAATGACATAAATTGACGTGAATCGATAACAATCGATGTTATTAGATATCGAAAGACATAAATTAATATCAAGTGACAATCGACATTCACAAGATCTGACAATAGTAGACGAACATTAACCTCAAATGACATAAATTGACGTGAATCGATAACACTCGATGTTATTAGATATCGAAAGACATAAATTAATATCAAGTGACAATCGACATTCACAAGATCTGTCAATAGTAGACGAACATTAACCTCAAATGACATAAATTGACGTGAATCGATAACAATCGATGTTATTAGATATCGAAAGACATAAATTAATATCAAGTGACAATCGACATTCACAAGATCTGTCAATAGTAGACGAAAATTAACCTCAAATGACATAAATTGACGTCAATCGATAACACTCGATTTTATTAGATATCGAAAGACATAAATTAATATCAAGTGACAATCGTCATTCACAAGATCTGTCAATAGTAGACGAACATTAACCTCAAATGACATAAATTGACGTGAATCGATAACAATCGATGTTATTAGATATCGAAAGACATAAATTAATATCAAGTGACAATCGACATTCACAAGATCTGTCAATAGTAGACGAACATTAACCTCAAATGACATAAATTGACGTGAATCGATAACAATCGATGTTATTAGATATCGAAAGACATAAATTAATATCAAGTGACAATCGACATTCACAAGATCTGTCAATAGTAGACGAAAATTAACCTCAAATGACATAAATTGACGTCAATCGATAACACTCGATTTTATTAGATATCGAAAGACATAAATTAATATCAAGTGACAATCGTCATTCACAAGATCTGTCAATAGTAGACGAACATTAACCTCAAATGACATAAATTGACGTGAATCGATAACAATCGATGTTATTAGATATCGAAAGACATAAATTAATATCAAGTGACAATCGACATTCACAAGATCTGTCAATAGTAGACGAACATTAACCTCAAATGACATAAATTGACGTGAATCGATAACACTCGATGTTATTAGATATCGAAAGACATAAATTAATATCAAGTGACAATCGACATTCACAAGATCTGTCAATAGTAGACGAACATTAACCTCAAATGACATAAATTGACGTGAATCGATAACAATCGATGTTATTAGATATCGAAAGACATAAATTAATATCAAGTGACAATCGACATTCACAAGATCTGTCAATAGTAGACGAAAATTAACCTCAAATGACATAAATTGACGTCAATCGATAACACTCGATGTTATTAGATATCGAAAGACATAAATTAATATCAAGTGACAATCGTCATTCACAAGATCTGTCAATAGTAGACGAACATTAACCTCAAATGACATAAATTGACGTGAATCGATAACAATCGATGTTATTAGATATCGAAAGACATAAATTAATATCAAGTGACAATCGACATTCACAAGATCTGACAATAGTAGACGAACATTAACCTCAAATGACATAAATTGACGTGAATCGATAACACTCGATGTTATTAGATATCGAAAGACATAAATTAATATCAAGTGACAATCGACATTCACAAGATCTGTCAATAGTAGACGAACATTAACCTCAAATGACATAAATTGACGTGAATCGATAACAATCGATGTTATTAGATATCGAAAGACATAAATTAATATCAAGTGACAATCGACATTCACAAGATCTGTCAATAGTAGACGAAAATTAACCTCAAATGACATAAATTGACGTCAATCGATAACACTCGATGTTATTAGATATCGAAAGACATAAATTAATATCAAGTGACAATCGTCATTCACAAGATCTGTCAATAGTAGACGAACATTAACCTCAAATGACATAAATTGACGTGAATCGATAACAATCGATGTTATTAGATATCGAAAGACATAAATTAATATCAAGTGACAATCGACATTCACAAGATCTGTCAATAGTAGACGAACATTAACCTCAAATGACATAAATTGACGTGAATCGATAACACTCGATGTTATTAGATATCGAAAGACATAAATTAATATCAAGTGACAATCGACATTCACAAGATCTGTCAATATTAGACGAACATTAACCTCAAATGACATAAATTGACGTGAATCGATAACAATCGATGTTATTAGATATCGAAAGACATAAATTAATATCAAGTGACAATCGACATTCACAAGATCTGTCAATATTAGACGAACATTAACCTCAAATGACATAAATTGACGTGAATCGATAACAATCGATGTTATTAGATATCGAAAGACATAAATTAATATCAAGTGACAATCGACATTCACAAGATCTGTCAATAGTAGACGAAAATTAACCTCAAATGACATAAATTGACGTCAATCGATAACACTCGATGTTATTAGATATCGAAAGACATAAATTAATATCAAGTGACAATCGACATTCACAAGATCTGTCAATAGTAGACGAACATTAACCTCAAATGACATAAATTGACGTCAATCGATAACTATCGATGTTATTAGATATCGAAAGACATCAATCAAAATCAAGTGTCAACTTATATCAATTGATTGCTAATCGACAAGATCTGTTAAAAGCAGATGGCAACTGGCCTCAAGTAAAATAAATTAAGGTGAATCGATGTTATTAAATATCAAAGGACATCAATTAATATCAAGTGACAATCGACAACGACAAGATCTGTCAAAAATAGACGACAATTAACCTCAAATGACATAAATTGACGATAGTAGATGAAACTAACGAAAAAAGGAATAATAACAGAACTTAGCATTGAATCTTCTTGTAGCTTTTTTTTTTTATAAAATAAGGAATAAATATATACACAGAGTCAGATTAAAAATATTTTATTGCTTCTGGGACTAATGTGAACATATAATGATATAATATATAGATGATCTAAATAAATAACATGCATACGCTATGCTATCTAATTTTCCTAATATGAAAACTACAAGTAAAATTTATTTCCAAAAACGTTATTGCTTCATTTCAGCGCCAAAAATATACAGCAGCGTGGTCCAAAACTAATTTTACATATAAAAATTTTAAACATACTTTTTTTGATTTATTATTTAGACCAGTCAAACTAGATTTTTACCTTTCAATGAATTCCATATATCGGATATGATTTTTTTTTAATTTAAACTCTTTCCTTATAATTTTTATTTTATTTCATTGAAATATCGTCAAAATTCTAGTCGTAGAAAGTGTATGTGCAGTTTTGCTCACCCAATCAAAAATAAATGACAGGATAAACGTAAATCGAATCGAAAATGAGGGGTACGGATATAATTAGAGTGAATAAAGGAGAATAGAATTTCTCAAAATGATCCTTTAATTCAATTAATTGAAACCAGTAAAAAAATATTAGATTTTAGACGCAATATTCATTCATAAACCCTAGCGGGAATCAATTGCACTGGAGATTTTTTAGATTTGATAAATTTATATTGAGAGTTGCTACATTTTCAATTGTTGAAAGCTAAATGTACATGAAAATAATCATTTGGAAAAAGTGTCATACTTATTTTCTATATTTTTCCAATTAGTTTTATAAGAAATTGACTTTTCTTAACATACTTTTTAAGGATTATGTATTATTTATCTTTAAGAATGTCTGCAACAACAAATCTTACAAGATGTTTCTCAATATTAGTTTATTTGCTTCTTCTTAGTATGTATAATAACAGAATTCTTATTTTATGAAAAGTTTCACCACACAAAAAACAAATCCACCATCCAACGAAAGATTCGAATAAGGTTGAATCCACAACTACTATTATGGATGCTCGTTTTGTAAAATCATTAAGAAGAAGAAGCTCCTTTGATCCCTCTTACAATTCGAAAATGAATAATCTCAAATTCAATATTATGTTCAATTCACAATCTTCTTTTTATGACGGTTTTCCTCTCTAAACCATAAGCACTACGTTCATGAAGCTCTATGTACCACGACCTTAAGACTTACTGCAACTTGTTGGATTTTGAGGTTATAAACATCATGTCACGTGGCTCATTTACTCAACGTATCTCCACAAAAGCTTGCAGCCTAGAATATCAATTTTCTTCCGTTGGAGAAATGCAAGACTGTGGAATCAGCTACAAAGACACGTGTCTGCTTTTTACATTGGTTTATGTTCCTGGAAATTACTAGGTTACGTTTGTATGTGATGAATTGACGTTAAAACGTCGTCTCATGAATTTCGGTAGATTCTTTAATATTCAGGTCACAGAAAATAAGCAAAAATTGCTTAAAATATGTACGTTTTGGAATAAATTCATGACTGTAAACATGTAGCATATCTCAATACAATATATCGAATTCATATACTTTTAACCCACATCGTATATTTATAATTTTGACAGATGTCTAAGAAAAAACAATATAAATATAGGTATTAAGGTTTTCTGTTGTTTTTATTTTAATACAACACACATTGAAAAAAATATAAAATCTATCACAATGTTTTTATTTTTATAAAAAACTTTAATTTCATATTCAACCTTATTGACTTTATCTCTCAAATAGAGTATGCATGTCTTACAAAAATGCTTCGGGTACCCATTTATCATTTAATTAAGGTTATTATCATCATGTATAGATATATCAAAAAAACAATTTTTCAACTCAATATGGATAATTATTAATTATTATTCAAAAACGAATCTAAATAACTCAGAGATAAAAATGATTAGTTCAGTAAAAATAGCTGGGAATGGGCATGAACACCATAGAAATTTCTTCATCTAGACAAGCATCGAAAGGAGTTTACTCATAGTAAAATTATTGATTGTTGTTAAGTATACAACAGTCGCAGTAGCTCAAACAGTCTTAGTTAAGCATCCTCCATATACTCCAGATTTGGTATCCATCTATCTATTATTGTATTGATTTAGATATGTCGACCAAGCAATAGAACGATCGACTGCTTATTACTTTATGTTATAATAAAGAAGATGTTTGTAATTTAAGTAATTTGCTCGTACTGAAACATTGCTGAAAAAACGTACCAAATAAGATGGGTTACGTCTGTTTTCATCCATCATCCATTCCAACATCTAAGCCTTCCAGAGAAAGTTCCACTGAGATCATCTACATCGTATTAAAGGCTCGAACCTAGAGAGCAGCTTGAACCAGAACCAGAAAATCTATTAAATAACCTTTGTTGGGTTATTTTTCGACTGCTTATTACTTTATGTTATAATAAAGAAGATGTTTGTAATTTAAGTAATTTGCTCGTACTGAAACATTGCTGAAAAAACGTACCAAATAAGATGGGTTACGTCTGTTTTCATCCATCATCCATTCCAACATCTAAGCCTTCCAGAGAAAGTTCCACTGAGGTCATCTACATCGTATTAAAGGCTCGAACCTAGAGAGCAGCTTGAACCAGAACCAGAAAATCTATTAAATAACCTTTGTTGGGTTATTTTTCGACTGCTTATTACTTTATGTTATAATAAAGAAGATGTTTGTAATTTAAGTAATTTGCTCGTACTGAAACATTGCTGAAAAAACGTACCAAATAAGATGGGTTACGTCTGTTTTCATCCATCATCCATTCCAACATCTAAGCCTTCCAGAGAAAGTTCCACTGAGGTCATCTACATCGTATTAAAGGCTCGAACCTAGAGAGCAGCTTGAACCAGAACCAGAAAATCTATTAAATAACCTTTGTTGGGTTATTTTTCGACTGCTTATTACTTTATGTTATAATAAAGAAGATGTTTGTAATTTAAGTAATTTGCTCGTACTGAAACATTGCTGAAAAAACGTACCAAATAAGATGGGTTACGTCTGTTTTCATCCATCATCCATTCCAACATCTAAGCCTTCCAGAGAAAGTTCCACCGAGATCATCTACATCGTATTAAAGGCTCGAACCTAGAGAGCAGCTTGAACCAGAACCAGAAAATCTATTAAATAACCTTTGTTGGGTTATTTTTCGACTGATTTATTACTTTATGTTATAATAAAGAAGATGTTTGTACTTTAAGTGATTTGCTCGTACTGAAACATTGCTGAAAAAACGTACCAAATAAGGTAAGTTACGTCTATTTTCATCCATCATCCATTCCAACATCTAAGCCTTCCAGAGAAAGTTCCACCGAGATCATCTACATCGTATTAAAGGCTCGAACCTAGAGAGCAGCTTGAACCAGAACCAGAAAATCTATTAAATAACCTTTGTTGGGTTATTTTTCGACTGATTTATTACTTTATGTTATAATAAAGAAGATGTTTGTACTTTAAGTGATTTGCTCGTACTGAAACATTGCTGAAAAAACGTACCAAATAAGGTAAGTTACGTCTATTTTCATCCATCATCCATTCCAACATCTAAGCCTTCCAGAGAAAGTTCCACCGAGATCATCTACATCGTATTAAAGGCTCGAACCTAGAGAGCAGCTTGAACCAGAACCAGAAAATCTATTAAATAACCTTTGTTGGGTTATTTTTCGACTGATTTATTACTTTATGTTATAATAAAGAAGATGTTTGTACTTTAAGTGATTTGCTCGTACTGAAACATTGCTGAAAAAACGTACCAAATAAGGTAAGTTACGTCTATTTTCATCCATCATCCATTCCAACATCTAAGCCTTCCAGAGAAAGTTCCACCGAGATCATCTACATCGTATTAAAGGCTCGAACCTAGAGAGCAGCTTGAACCAGAACCAGAAAATCTATTAAATAACCTTTGTTGGGTTATTTTTCGACTGATTATTACTTTATGTTATAATAAAGAAGATGTTTGTACTTTAAGTGATTTGCTCGTACTGAAACATTGCTGAAAAAACGTACCAAATAAGATGGGTTACGTCTGTTTTCATCCATCATCCATTCCAACATCTAAGCCTTCCAGAGAAAGTTCCACTGAGATCATCTACATCGTATTAAAGGCTCAAATCTAGAGAGCAGCTTGAACCAGAACCAGAAAATCTATTGCCTGGATAAAACCTTCGTTGGGTTATTTTATTGGGAGATTTTTATATGGGTCATATATTAAGAAAATCCTTGTTACAGGATCAGTCAGATCAGCCATTTGACTGATGATTGTGTTCACCAGGATAAGAGAGATTTGATGTAAACCTGTAACTCTCTTTTTCAGCCAGGACAGCACAACCCCTAGCAACCACTACAACTCCAGTTCTGCAGCAGCAACTCCTATATCAGGGCTCCAAAGAATCTTTCTCCTATAGAAATTTTCCATTATTTTACCTAAAAATCAATCAACGAATCTCTCTTTTGATAGTGCGAATCACGTATTGTGCTTGTGGATCATTAAGACGGTTCAAAATTGAAGTTATGTCTGTTACTAGAGCTAAATTGGCACTTCAATAGACAGTACAAGAGAATTGACTGCTCGCAAGACAAGAAATTGAGAAGATTATTGGGTAATTGTTCGCTCCATATTCAATTCCTAGCGCCTTTGTACTCTGTTCCGAGTAGCGCTCTAAGTATGAGTGTAAATCACATTTCCAAAAGAGCGGTTTCTTTAAGGATCTCGAAACGTCGTCCTCAAATTAACGGGAGGAAATTACGTGGTAGAAATCTTAGTATTGGGATGGATTAAGTTTTCGGGTATAGTTAGTGCTCTTCAATTAGCCAGTACCAATTTGAAATTTAATTGAGCAGATTTTGGGATCGAACGTGGGAAAGAGGCGGAAGCTTAAGAGCTAGGTGCCAAGTGGGGGCTCTTCGTCTCGACTTAACTTATCTGCACCTTCCATAGCAAAAACTTGGACCTAGTAAATGAGGGGGCTAGCTTAGCAGTTTAATACTGGACTTCCAAATAAACAGCTAAGTAAGTATCTTCTGGTTTTAACAGCAAGAAAAACGTGTATCTGGGTATCTGGTTTTTGGAGGAAGACCAATGAATATTTTTGAAAGGAAATTAATTAACAACAGAAGCTTCAACAACAAGCGTCATTCCACAACTCTGTGGTGAAGTAAAAATGTTTTTTTTGGAATTCCACTGGTAGATTTTCGATAATTTGATTGCGCATGAATGTATTAAGCAATCCATGGTTTTTTTTACGGAAATTAGACTGTTTAGAGCTGGAAATAGTTATAATATACAATGAATATCGTTTTGATATTTTTGTACTTTCAAGATATGTTTAGAAATATCGTAAACTCATAATTATTATTTGGTCCCATGTGTTTTTTTTTTATTACAAAAACATTATTAGGATTCGTTTTTGAATAAGGTGATTAGTGAAAAGATCGAATGCTTTCCACCACGCTTACAAATGGTTATTCATTTTAATATTCAATGTTTTTCTTTTAAATGGATCCGATTTTATAATACATTGAAAGTTCGTTGTTATAAATACTTACAACTAATAAAACAAAATGTTTTTATTAATATTATTATGGCGATTTTTCGCATAATCAAATATTCTTTTTTCTTATGTCTACCAGACAAGAGAAATGTGTTACAAAAACTCACAATAAATTGAAAAATATGTTGATAAAACAATCTAATAACGATTCTGATGGGATGATAAGTGAAATTGAAATATTTTTTTTATTATTTAATACACAACAGACAAGCTAGTCCGGTTTTTTGGTTAGAAATTCTCGGGGAAAGTTATGACCTTTTTAACTAACCTTAAAAATGGACGATTGAGTTAATTCTAAGGAAAAAATTTTCTATGGATATTCCACGGTTGAAACTGCATCCAAAATAACACTACATCAAAAACGGCGGTTGAAACTATAAATTTTTTGAATATTCATATCTCAGAAACGGTACTTCTTTTAGAAAATGTATTAAATAGTTATTTATGTAACAAATATACAGGGTGTTTCTATATTCGACCGACAACGCTCTAGTACATGCGGCGGGTGTAATTTGGGCACTAACCATCTGTTTAGGTGTCGGTGTTTGTTCTTTTCTTCTTTTATTATAATAATAATAATGATACACTATTGTATTTCGTAAACGCACAACTTTAATTACATATATTATCCTTGCATCTCATATATTGATATTGAATTATTATACATTAAATAGATTTTTATGAATTTTACGTCTGCAACTCTTGTGGTGTGTATCTTGAATGCCCTGGGTTTTACTGTCTCTCTTCTGGGCCCTCGTGGTCGCAGCGTTGCCAGGTTTAGCTTCCATATAAAATTTAGAAGTCGTAACACCATCCTTCTTTACCTGTCTGACCAAGAAGGGTAGATAATCCGACATGTATTTTCGGCGCTAAGAAGTGCAGGTAGGTCGAGTCATAAAATAACCCAATAAAGGGAAAGCTGATAGATTTTTAAGTTGGTTAGGTTAGGTTATGTAAATCTCTTATTTTATATGTAATATGTACTTAAGTACTAAATAAAAATGTAAAGAAATATAAAATTTACTTTATTCTGTAGAGTGTTACAAAAATGTTGTGAGGAAACTTTATTAAGGGCAGATTTTTCATTTAAAAAAGTGCAAAGTAGCCCCCTCTAACGGTAAATTTTTTTAGTTTTTAGACCTTAAGTGATAATAGGTCATTTCTCTTATAGGAAAATCTAAAAATACCAAAATATATCTTATTATAATTGTCGGTGAATTAAATATTAAACGACACATGTGGTTCTTGATTTATGGAAAATTTTTGATTTTGATTCGAAATTTTAAGTACCCTATATCTCAGCAATTAGGCCCCGTATTGATATCTCTCTGTGGTAGAGCGTTGTCGGTCTAATATTGAAACACCCTGTATAAAGTAGCCTCCTATCGACGAATGCGAATATTGCAGGCGAATGCGACAATCACATTGCCTTTACACTCGAATTGCATACATTAATTTTTCTACAGTTGAACATCGTCAATCCGGACTCCTAAAAACTGGACTGATTCGTTCGTTTTGTTATTTTTAGCTTCATTATTTGATACTAGATGGCGACACCATACTAAACGATAGCATGAAGATTATGTTTATAAAGTATTTAATCTTTTTTTTATTATTATTATCTTATAAATATGTTTTTTGTATAATGTTGAAGGCAATTGTATTATATTTTACGCATACCCCTCCCTCTGTTTACATTATTACGTAATCCTATATGATTCCTATTTAACGCGATAGATGGCGCCACCATAAAATGTTCGTTTGATCTAATCTAATCTAACTAATACTTTCCTGGACATTCCAAATTTACGATGTTGTAGTGTGTTTATTAATATTTTGAGCATTTTGATCAAGTTTAGAACAAGTTAACACTTTGTGTTACTAAATTTTTTAACTCTTCTTTTCGGTCTGTATAAATGTCATCGGCAACTAGAGAACAGAATTTTTTATGGGTAATTTTATGGGTACAATATTTGTTATAACTGATTTTATGATAGAACCCACTATTTTGATGTGAATCGTGGATAAGAAAGAAAAAATGACTTTTCACTGGTGATTAACGTCTTCATAGAAATCCATAAAGAATTTTTTTTTGGTAACAAGTCATATCTAGAGTGTTTTCTTTATCCAAAATAGAAAAATCGATATTAGACTTTAGAAATCAACGAAAGCATTTTTTGAGTTTTGTTTGTAATAAACTATCTCATCTATATTCATAAAAATAATGAAATATTTGATTATGACCCTATAAAGCTAATGCGTTATATAAATAAATATCAATAAATTATTTAACTACTAGGACATATTCATATATCTCAGCTGGAGCTTTAGGTTTCCTAATAAATACATTTAATGAGTAAATATTATTTTTTGTCAAAATATTTGGACCTCAACCAGGCGTTTTTCTTTGAAATATTGATAATTTCATTTTTCATAATCAATTTTTGTTTATAGTACTGCACGCGCCAACTAGAATGAAGTAAAACCATGTACTAGAGTTAAGTAATCCAAAACAACCCTTTTAACAGTGGCGCATCATCATCAATTACTTATTTATTATTATGAACTCTAATCTCATTAAGTTATCGTTGCTATAAATTGTCTGTGTTTAGTCTTTCTATCAGTTTTATAGATTCAACTTTTATACCCCATTAAGGTATATAAAAAAGTCTGTAAAACTAATACTCAGATTTTTGTTAAATTATTCAAAGTATTATTGTTATACGTTAAAGTGGAAATCATAGATAAATCGATTTACTGTACGTCAAAAAACGAAAAACTATTTTATCTATGTATAAAAGTCTCGTTCAAATATTTGTAATGACACATTATCAACGTAATTTCTTACTAGTTAGCGTGTGCGATACAAATATTTAATAGTATAAAGAATTGAATAAAATTTCAACACGTTCGCTGCCGATAATAGGCCAAGCAATTAATTTATTTCATAAATAAGTGAAATCATCAATAAAAAAATAAATTCGGTTGAGTATAAAATTGACATCTACCACTAGTTTCGTTGCTGTCTCTAAATTCTTCATTTGAATTTTTGCTCCATCATCAGGTTATAGTTTACGTAGGGATATAAGCGCTTTATAATATATCTTTTTTGTATTGCTTTTTATTGCCGGTGTCAGAAACAAGTCTTCTGTTTTATTAAAATCAATCAATGATGTATTTTAAGTAAACTAAGATGAAAATTAAACTACAAAATATGTTTTAGATGAATGTATAAGATGACGAAACGAAAATTATGCTTTATTTCAATACTACATTCTACAAATCACGTTCTCTAGTTAACAAACATGTTTTTACTAGTTTTAATTTAGTTTTAGTAGAAAATTTCATGACCGAGGTAAAATCAGTGCTTAAAATTATTGTAAAATATTGATACCTTCTAGTTTTGTGAAAATATTTCATAAAAAATGGAATGGAATGGAATTATGGAACAAACCAAGTTTATTTCGAACGATTTACATTCTGCAAAAATCTTTAAATTCGAGCAGAATTGGTAGTCGTTCTGCTGAAGTTGATGATAACCAAATCAAAGCCTTTATTGAAGAGGATCGTCTTGAAAAAAATCATCACTGGTGACAGGGACAGTTTGATAAAGATCATGGATCACCAGCCCAAACCACATCGAAAGCTGAAAAACAATAAAAAAAGCCCAAGCTGTCAAATTGGTGGAGATTTTTTGGCTGCTTCCAAGGAACCAAACGATCAATTGTTTATAGTGTACAATTAATGAAAATGAATGAGGAAATCAAAGAAAAACCGCCAGAATTGTCATACAAATCAGTGTTTCACCATGATAATGCACACATCTTTGGCAACTCGTGGGAAACTATTTGGTTGGGAAGTTATGCTATATCCTTCATACACCCCCGATCTCGTACCATCTGATTACCATTTATTTCGAACTTTGAAGAAATCTTTGATTGGTTAAACTCTCACAAATCTTGATTACCTAGTTCAGTTGTTTGCTGATAAAGACAAGACAGGTAGTCGGTCTACTGAAGTTGATGATGACCAAATCAAAGTCTTGATTGAAAAGAATCGTCTTATAATAGTTCTAGAGGTTGCTAACTGACCCTTTCTTAAAAAAAATCATCACTGGTGACAGTGACCATCACATAGTTTGATAAAGATCATGGATCACCAGCACAAACCACATCGAAAGTTGAAAAGCAAAAAAAAAACTCAAGCTGTCAGTTTGGTGGGTGTTTTTGAGCTGCTTCCAAGGAACCAAACGATCAATTCTGATGTTTGTAGTGTACAATTAATGAAAATGGATAAGGAAATCAAAGAAAAACCGCCAGAATTGTCAATCAAATTAGTGTTTCACCATGATAATGCACACATCTTCGGCAACTCGTGGAAAACTATTTGAACTTTGCAGAAATCTTTGATTGTTCAAACTCTCACAAATCTTGATGACCTAGTTCAATTTTTTGCTGATAAAGACCAAACAATTTATGAGCGCGAAATCATGAAGCTGGAAGAAAGATGCCAAAAGATCATGAAGCAAAATGGAAAATATAAAATTAATTAAAAGTATTATTTGTCGCCAACCAATAATAGACTCGATAGACTCGAGAATAAAAGACTCGACTATACAAGAACGTGGTGTCGCTCGGCGGGACTGAATGTCAATCCCTACCTTCACTAAGAAGACAAAACTCAACACAATTTCTAACCTACTGAGTGGAAAAACATCGTGGAAATATCTAGCATTAACCCTGGATACCAATCTCATCTGGAAAATTATGGAAAGCTCTGATGGTGTACAGAAACTTCGCAGGAACCGGAGTTGACCCAAAATCTTCACGTATGGGATTTCAACACCAGAAGGATCAGCGTTTTGAAGTTACAATCAGGTCCTGCGCTAGAAGTGATTTGATGTCTTCTATTTTCTTATAATTTGTCATATTGTCGAATGTCATATTTTTTCATAATTTGAATGGCAAATCGTAGCATCTAGCATCTGGCAAAACATAATTTTCTGAGTCATCAATTAACAGAAAAAGTTTATTGTAACTGTGTTAATGTTGTCATGTGCTAAAAGAAATTATACGAAAATTCTGAGCATTTTTGGCATACTGAAACATATTTTTGGTAAAATCGTGACCAAATATAAAAAATAAATATAATGGACCTTCTACTAATCACGAGTTTGGTATGTAGAAACAATCTTACGGATTTTCGAATGAGAGAAATTGGTCAATGACAAAACCACGTGAACCAAAGAGATCAAAGAATGAGGAACAAACAAAAAATTCAAATGAAGCGAAGAAACGGGTTTCTGTGGAATGCTACCGCGGATTCAGAATGGAAACTTCGGAGTGAAAGGGTTTCAGTGAGACGTACAAATGTAGAGGGGTCCCATATCGTATGGTAACTGCGGTTGCGCATTTTCCTCCTTGGATGATGACTACTAAAAAACCACATCAGCTCCTTTGCTCATTGCTGCGGTTGGTAGCACGTATGATGAATTGCCATCTGCAATTTACCGCAGACTATTGGCCCAGTTCGGGAAAACCTTTCATGGCAGAAATTGTACTTTAAATTTCGGAAAAATTTGGTATAAAAGCAGTTGAGCTTCAGCACATCAGGTTCGAAATTAAGCTACACGAAATGGTTTTTTTAATTTTTTCGAATTGGTTTTGGGAAAGAAGAGAGGAGAGTTTCTTTGCATGGAATAGTCTTTATTTCCAAAGGGTGGGAGTGTATAATGGAGAAGCGAAGAATGTCAATTGGTTTCTTGGATAAAATTGGGCTCTATATCCAAAATTTCAAGTTGAAACAGAGCAAAACTGATGGAAATTCAATGAAAATCATTTTATTACAATTCAGATTTATCGATACGTATTATTCACTTGTTTGGACGTCTAAAAACAATATTAATCTAGTAGAAATACGAAGCGAGATTTTATTTTTTATTGTTAGATATATAAAATGTTCTACGAATCTAAAAATACCGAAATTTATATATTTTTTATATTGGTCACTCTTAACAAAGACAAAATACGAGGTGTGTTTCCAAAATATCATTTATAAGTCATATCTGTATACAAATTTCAACTTCTAGTTCCGGTTCCTGTTACAGAATATTTTTTATGAGTAGTATTGAAAGTGATAAGTTATATAAGAAATTTGTAAGTTTAAATCAATCGATTGGGGATAAATAATACTCGAAACGTCATCACCGGTCATCAAGAGTTGATGAAAACATTGAAGGAAAATTTTTGGAATATTATTGTTTGATAAAATAATTTTTTCATCACACCTCGTTTAATATTGAACAAACTATCAAGTTTCCAATTACCAAATGATATTTTTTTGTATAAATCGAATAAATAGGGTGTACTGAAAAGCTAGTAATAATTTCTACCATATAATTAATATCTTTCTTCAATCCGCTTTTTAATTCACTTTCTTAGGCAATTTCTCATTTTTTTTCTATAAACTTGACAGTCTCTTGTGACTTAAGTCATTATACGAGAGTTGTTTGGAAGATTATCGTATACAAAAACGCTTTTTTTGAGAAGAGAACTAGCGGATAATATTTGAAAGGGTTGATGTCAGACACGCTTCTTTTAGAAAAAAAATAGAAACTTACTTAGGCAATTTCTCATTTTTTTCTATAAACTTGACAGTCTCTTGTGACTTAAGTCATTATACGAGAGTTGTTTGGAAGATTATCGTATACAAAAACGCTTTTTTTGAGAAGAGAACTAGCGGATAATATTTGAAAGGGTTGATGTCAGACACGCTTCTTTTAGAAAAAAAATAGAAACTTACTTAGGCAATTTCTCATTTTTTTCTATAAACTTGACAGTCTCTTGTGACTTAAGTCATTATACGAGAGTTGTTTGGAAGATTATCGTATACAAAAACGCTTTTTTTGAGAAGAGAACTAGCGGATAATATTTGAAAGGGTTGATGTCAGACACGCTTCTTTTAGAAAAAAAATAGAAACTTACCTAGGCAATTTCTCATTTTTTTTCTATAAACTTGACAGTCTCTTGTGACTTAAGTCATTATACGAGAGTTGTTTGGAAGATTATCGTATACAAAAACGCTTTTTTTGAGAAGAGAACTAGCGGATAATATTTGAAAGGGTTGATGTCAGACACGCTTCTTTTAGAAAAAAAATAGAAACTTACTTAGGCAATTTCTCATTTTTTTTCTATAAACTTGACAGTCTCTTGTGACTTAAGTCATTATACGATAGTTGCTTAGAAGATTATCGTATACAAAAACGCTTTTTTGAGGAGAGAACTAGCGGATAATATTTGAAAGGGTTGATGTCAGACACGCTTCTTTTAGAAAAAAAATAGAAACTTACTTAGGCAATTCCTCATTTTTTTTCTATAAACTTGACAGTCTCTTGTGACTTAAGTCATTATACGAGAGTTGTTTGGAAGATTATCGTATACAAAAACGCTTTTTTTGAGAAGAGAACTAGCGGATAATATTTGAAAGGGTTGATGTCAGACACGCTTCTTTTAGAAAAAAAATAGAAACTTACTTAGGCAATTTCTCATTTTTTTTCTATAAACTTGACAGTCTCTTGTGACTTAAGTCATTATACGATAGTTGTTTGGAAGATTATCGTATACAAAAACGCTTTTTTGAGGAGAGAACTAGCGGATAATATTTGAAAGGGTTGATGTCAGACACGCTTCTTTTAGAAAAAAAATAGAAACTTACTTAGGCAATTCCTCATTTTTTTTCTATAAACTTGACAGTCTCTTGTGACTTAAGTCATTATACGATAGTTGTTTGGAAGATTATCGTATACAAAAACGCTTTTTTGAGGAGAGAACTAGCGGATAATATTTGAAAGGGTTGATGTCAGACACGCTTCTTTTAGAAAAAAAATAGAAACTTACTTAGGCAATTCCTCATTTTTTTTCTATAAACTTGACAGTCTCTTGTGACTTAAGTCATTATACGAGAGTTGTTTGGAAGATTATGGTATACAAATACGCTTTTTTGAGAAGAGAACTAGCGGATAATATTTGAAAGGGTTGATGTCAGACACGCTTCTTTTAGAAAAAAAATAGAAACTTACTTATGCAATTTCTCATTTTTTTTCTATAAACTTGACAGTCTCTTGTGACTTAAGTCATTATACGAGAGTTGTTTGGAAGATTATCGTATACAAAAACGCTTTTTTTGAGGAGAGAACTAGCGGATAATATTTGAAAGGGTTGATGTCAGACACGCTTCTTTTAGAAAAAAAATAGAAACTTACTTAGGCAATTTCTCATTTTTTTTTCTATAAACTTGACAGTCTCTTGTGACTTAAGTCATTATACGATAGTTGCTTAGAAGATTATCGTATACAAAAACGCTTTTTTGAGGAGAGAACTAGCGGATAATATTTTAAAGGGTTGATGACAGACCTGCTTCTTTTAGAAAAAAAAAATAGACACTTACTTAGGCAATTCCTCATTTTTTTCCTATAAACTTGACAGTCTCTTGTGACTTAAGTCATTATACGATAGTTGCTTAGAAGATTATCGTATACAAAAACGCTTTTTTGAGGAGAGAACTAGCGGATAATATTTTAAAGGGTTGATGACAGACCTGCTTCTTTTAGAAAAAAAAATAGACACTTACTTAGGCAATTCCTCATTTTTTTTCTATAAACTTGACAGTCTCTTGTGACTTAAGTCATTATACGATAGTTGCTTAGAAGATTATCGTATACAAAAACGCTTTTTTGAGGAGAGAACTAGCGGATAATATTTGAAAGGGTTGATGTCAGACCTGCTTCTTTTAGAAAAAAAAATAGACACTTACTTAGGCAATTCCTCATTTTTTTCCTATAAACTTGACAGTCTCTTGTGACTTAAGTCATTATACGAGAGTTGTTTAGAAGATTATCGTATACAAATACGCTTTTTTTGAGAAGAGAACTAGCGGATAATATTTGAAAGGGTTGATGTCAGACCCACTTCTTTGAGAAAAAAAAATAGACACTTACTTAGGCAATTTCTCATTTTTTTTTCTATAAACTTGACAGTCTCTTGTGACTTAAGTCATTATACGAGAGTTGTTTCAAAAGTTTCCAAACTCAATCTAAGATATTATAATAGAAATTGAAGTGGCTAATCTGGAATAAAGACGCACATTTGGTATGCACTTACTCAGAATCAAAAGCGCATGCGAACGAATATTGACGCCGTTCATGCAAAATAATTCAAAAAAGCACAATTGCTTGATGATGTAGGGGGAGAATCAACAAAAAAAAATACCAAAAACAATAAATCAGACAATAATGTTACACTTGGGGTACGCACTCTATTATACTTGAGAGGATTGATTAACCACTGAACATATTCACTAGATCTGGTGCTAACGACTCCATAGTAGTTCCTAACCTCAAAGTTTCAATTGTAAAACAAAATTTATCATCAGAACAGAAGATTATCGTATACACAAACGCATTTTTGAAGAGAAAACTTATATTTAAAAAGGAAAATCGACACATAAAAATTTATGAATATTTAAAAATAGAACTTGAAGAACCTTGCATACCAACTTAAAACGTTCTAGAATAAAAGTTTAACTATTTGTAAATGTTTAAAACTAAGATAGAAGGCACAAAACTTACTAAAACTTTAAATGAAGTTGGCATTATCGTGCTTTCACTGGAATTACTTCCTAATCCGACATAGTTGACGACACCAAATTAATTTTCGTTCTCACCACCATTCGCGCACCCCCAGAGGTCAGTTGGTGCGTAGAGTTAGCAGATTTGTTAACCTTCATGCAGCAAATATAAATGAAGGGCGGTAACAAAGCCCTGCCTCTTGAACCAGCACGAACTTGGTTACTGTATAGACTTAGGTCGGAAACTTTTCATACAAACCTCGTATCTCGATTTTTAGCAGCCTTGGGTATTCCCGAATAACGATGGTGCATAAATTATTGTGTTTGTCGAACTATAAATGGATCTACATGATGAAATTGAAAACTATATTTTCCTCTTCAGCTTCTTTTACGAATTTTCTTTGATTCTAATTTCGTATCCGATGAAAATGAGTCTTGTTCTCCAATTTTCCTATTCTATCATCAATTTTAGTGGCTATAGCCACTTCGCAAGGCACATTTCACAGTCTTCTTTACCAAACCTTATTGCTTTTAATTTTGTTATACATATAAATTACTTCCACTACTGTTTTAGTCCAATATATGGAATAAATGTAGGTAAAGTTGCAAAAAAATGGTGTGTGATTGAGCATTTTTAACGCAATTGAGTTTTAGTAAGCATACACTCTATATAATTTTTTAATTTGAAAAAAAAACTTTTTTGGTTACTAAAATCTCAATAGATTGTTCAATATCTTTCAAAATATCATAAGAACTTATAAAAAAGTACGAAACGTACAAGTTTAGTCGACGGTAATGGCGAAAGTTTGCGTTTCAGCGTGTACAGTCCTTTTATACCGTTGCGTTTTCGAATCCCACATCGTACAAGAAGATTCGAGATGTTTATTTAGATAAGATTTCAACGCGAACGTTTTATGACATTTATTACAACTATAATTCTTATCGTTCGAATGCGTTTGCATGTGCGCTCTCAAATTCGATCTATCTGCGAAAGCTTTACCGCAATGCGCGCAACCGTACGGTTTTTCGCCGGTGTGCGACCTTAAATGACCTTGGAGTAGCCAAGGACGTGAAAATTGCTTACCGCATATGTCGCAACTGTGCGCCAATTTGTGAGTGAGCAGGTGCATCGCTAAAGCTGGCATGCTGACGTAAGCTTTACCGCACGTCATACATTTTTTAGCCGATTGGGAATCTAGACTTCTGTGGGTTTGTTTGTGTCTCGAGAGATTGCTCGACGTGGCGTATTGCTTACCGCATTCCACGCAAACGTAACGGTTTTTTTGTAGATCGTCTGTTGTGGTTTCTACGTCTATTTCTTGATCTTCGTCATCTTCAACCACTTTATAGAATTTCTGTAAATAAAAAAAGTATGAAACAAAATTGTAAACAAAAGAAATTAACTATCTATAAATATTCGATCCCTATTTTCCCCGCGTCACTACCCTCAAGGATTAATTCCCGGGAAGATAATCTTGTAATCATCCTCTTACTTCAGGTTCTTATCCACAGCTTCTGTGTCTTCAACTTTCAAGATGCACGTTCCATTTTAAACAATTTTTTTGAGAACCTTAGTTGCAAAAAGGTTCTTCTATGATGAGAGCTTGATAGACACCGAGATTTCCAGACGAAGAAACAAGATGGACATTTGGGAAATGTGTCGTGTTTTAAACGATATTCCAGGAAGTATCCATACCCTGATATCATCCGCGTGATAATGCCTAACCAAGGTGGATATTTATGTAATAAAACAATAATTCCTTCGCTCATTTTCCGAGGAATTCCACCGTTTTTGTCATAGTTGTGGGCTGTTTTGCGCTCTTCACACGTGAATACTGCTTGGGTTAATTCTTTATAAACTTTTCACCGGTAGAGTGCATTTCTCTTTTCAGCAAGGAAGCTTATAAGCAGCATACACATTGCATCTTGAACACAGTGCGGAAAGCACTTGCAATTCTCAATTACCTTCCTCCGTGATTCCCATAAAGGTTAGTGCAGAGGATAGTAGTATCTTCTTTTTTCTGCTGTTGATACTGATTGACCTTCGTCGCTTTGTCGCTGAAATGCTTTACCTGTTGATTGTAGTTAACCCGATCGTCCATTATTACACAAAGATAGAAAATATAACGTTTAGATGGTATTTCATGCGCACCGATTTGTTGTGTGATCGTTTCCAGCTGCTTTCTACTAGTAATGAGCATTGGATCACCAAGTTTGATTGAGTTTGGTTGAGTATTCTGTCTTACATGACATTCCCTAGTAGGGGACCTGTGACGGAATCTTGAGGTGCACCTACAGAGATCCTGTACACTTTTGGACCGGTCTTGGTGTCGTTTTCCTGGATACTACCACATAAGTAGCTTGACATCATCTCCAGCAGGTATTTCGGTATGTTCATGTCGCTGAGCTGTCTCGATATACCATCCCATTTAGCGAAATTGAGAACGTTCTTGATATCAAGTATTGCCACCAAGCAGTACCATCAATCCCCTACTATGTTATGTGTGTGTGTTTGAGATCCTGTACTCTTTTGGACCGGTCTTGGTGTCGTTTTCCTGGATACTACCACATAAGTAGCTTGACATCATCTCCAGCAGGTATCTCGGTAAGTTCATGTCGCTGAGGTCTTTCGATATACAATTCCATTTAGCGAAATTGAAAACGTTCTTGATATCAAGTATTGCCACCAAGCAGTACCATCTATTCCCTACTATGTTATGTGTGTGTGTTTGTGGTACCCCTCCAGAGATCCTGTACTCTTTTGGACTGGTCTTGGTGTCGTTTTCCTGGATACTACCACATAAGTAGCTTGACATCGTCTCCAGCAGGTATTTCGGTACGTGAATGTCGCTGAAATCTCTCGATATACAATTCCATTTAGCGAAATTGAAAACGTTCTTGATATCAAGTATTGCCACCAAGCAGTACCATCTATTCCCTACTATGTTATGTGTGTGTGTGTTTGTGGTACCCCTCCAGAGATCCTGTACTCTTTTGGACCGGTCTTGGTGTCGTTTTCCTGGAAACTACCCCATAAGTAGCTTGACATCGTCTCCAGCAGGTATTTCGGTACGTGAATGTCGCTGAAATCTTTCGATATACAATCCCATTTAGCGAAATTGAGAACGTTCTTGATATCAAGTATTGCCACCAAGCAGTACCATCTATTCCCTACTATGTTATGTGTGTGTGTGTTTGTGGTACCCCTCCAGAGATCCTGTACTCTTTTGGACTGGTCTTGGTGTCGTTTTCCTGGATACTACCACATAAGTAGCTTGACATCGTCTCCAGCAGGTATTTCAGTATGTTCATGTCGCTGAGCTGTCTCGATATACCATCCCATTTAGCGAAATTGAGAACGTTCTTGATATCAAGTATTGCCACCAAGCAGTACCATCAATTCCCTACTATGTTATATGTGTGTGTTTGTGGTACCCCTCCAGAGATCCTGTACTCTTTTGGACCGGTCTTGGTGTCGTTTTCCTGGATACTACCACATAAGTAGCTTGACATCGTCTCCAGCAGGTATTTCGGTACGTGAATGTCGCTGAAATCTTTCGATATACAATCCCATTTAGCGAAATTGAGAACGTTCTTGATATCAAGTATTGCCACCAAGCAGTACCATCTATTCCCTACTATGTTATGTGTGTGTGTTTGTGGTACCCCTCCAGAGATCCTGTACTCTTTTGGACCGGTCTTGGTGTCGTTTTCCTGGAAACTACCACATAAGTAGCTTGACATCGTCTCCAGCAGGTATTTCGGTACGTGAATGTCGCTGAAATCTCTCGATATACAATTCCATTTAGCGAAATTGAAAACGTTCTTGATATCAAGTATTGCCACCAAGCAGTACCATCTATTCCCTACTATGTTATGTGTTTGTGTGTTTGTGGTACCCCTCCAGAGATCCTGTACTCTTTTGGACCGGTCTTGGTGTCGTTTTCCTGGAAACTACCCCATAAGTAGCTTGACATCGTCTCCAGCAGGTATTTCGGTACGTGAATGTCGCTGAAATCTTTCGATATACAATCCCATTTAGCGAAATTGAGAACGTTCTTGATATCAAGTATTGCCACCAAGCAGTACCATCTATTCCCTACTATGTTATGTGTGTGTGTGTTTGTGGTACCCCTCCAGAGATCCTGTACTCTTTTGGACTGGTCTTGGTGTCGTTTTCCTGGATACTACCACATAAGTAGCTTGACATCGTCTCCAGCAGGTATTTCAGTATGTTCATGTCGCTGAGCTGTCTCGATATACCATCCCATTTAGCGAAATTGAGAACGTTCTTGATATCAAGTATTGCCACCAAGCAGTACCATCAATTCCCTACTATGTTATGTGTGTGTGTTTGTGGTACCCCTCCAGAGATCCTGTACTCTTTTGGACCGGTCTTGGTGTCGTTTTCCTGGATACTACCACATAAGTAGCTTGGCATCGTCTCCAGCAGGTATCTCGGTAAGTTCATGTCGCTGAGGTCTTTCGATATACAATCCCATTTAGCGAAATTGAGAACGTTCTTGATATCAAGTATTGCCACCAAGCAGTACCATCTATTCCCTACTATGTTATGTGTGTGTGTTTGTGGTACCCCTCCAGAGATCCTGTACTCTTTTGGACTGGTCTTGGTGTCGTTTTCCTGGATACTACCACATAAGTAGCTTGACATCGTCTCCAGCAGGTATTTCGGTACGTGAATGTCGCTGAAATCTCTCGATATACAATTCCATTTAGCGAAATTGAAAACGTTCTTGATATCAAGTATTGCCACCAAGCAGTACCATCTATTCCCTACTATGTTATGTGTGTGTGTTTGAGATCCTGTACTCTTTTGGGCCGGTCTTGGTGTCGTTTTCCTGGATACTACCACATAAGTAGCTTGACATCGTCTCCAGCAGGTATTTCGGTACGTGAATGTCGCTGAAATCTCTCGATATACAATTCCATTTAGCGAAATTGAGAACGTTCTTGATATCAAGTATTGCCACCAAGCAGTACCATCAATTCCCTACTATGTTATGTGTGTGTGTTTGTGGTACCCCTCCAGAGATCCTGTACTCTTTTGGACCGGTCTTGGTGTCGTTTTCCTGGATACTACCACATAAGTAGCTTGACATCGTCTCCAGCAGGTATTTCGGTACGTGAATGTCGCTGAGGTCTTTCGATATACAATCCCATTTAGCGAAATTTAGAGCTTTATTTATATGAAGTATTGCCACCAAGCAGTACCATCTATTCCCTACAATGACGTGTGTTTGTTTGTGGTCTGGAAATGTTGCAAGAACTGTAAGATCATTAGGGAAACAGGAAGACCAAAATATTTTCCTAAAAAGCATCCCTAAAACTTGCTTCAAAGCCTTTCTTTTGTGTGGAAAAATTAATCTACAAAAAAGAATTCTAGAAGGAGGGAATTTTTAGATAAGATAATTACCCTTCCAGTGAGTTTATTGGAAACTTTAGTACTGATAGATTTAATAAACCTGTAGTACATTTCTTCACTAGCTTTTTTGTAGAAGATTACCGCCGTAGGAAAAAAATATTAAGACTAGATTTATTAGAAATTGCAGATTCTATCAAAAGGAAAAGGAAGCTTCTCATCAACTAGTTATAGATTTTTCTGTTATCTCTAGTCAACGTAGAAGAAGTTTTTAACGATATGAAACTATTAAATAAATAATGTTTTATATAAATTGTGGTAGAGAAGTCAAAATTCCACTTACCGTCTTCGTATTACTAGTTTCGAAAACAAATTCGTTCCCCGAACTCTCGATCGATTCATTCGATTCTCCTCGATTCTTATTACACATTTTATTCTTCTTTTTCCGCCTATCGGGTATATTCATATGAGACGCAGCTACCGTCGTTCTACCGTTATTCTGATCCGAAGTTTCCGGTTCCGGCGATAGCGGAAGTATAATAATATCATCGGTTTGTTCTTGTACCACGGCGACGTCTTGATGTAGCCTTTCCATTGTACACAACTGCACGTTTTCCACGTCCGAAGAACATTCGGATATCGGCGGGGTAGGCGCCGTCGCCGGTACTTGTACCACGTATACTATAGGCGAAGCAGTGTAGCACGGTAGTACTACTTGTTGGGGTACTATCACAGGTTGTGTGGGTTGCGAAACTGGAGCATGTTGGATCACAGATACGTGTCGTTTTTCTATTGGTTCCGGTTTTACTTGGCGTACGGAAGTTTCCGGCGACGTAGGTCGATAATTATGTTTCGGACTCGGAGGATCGTTGTCGGGGGTTACGGTATGATGTATCATGACAACGCTAGGCGCCGGTAGAGGTGGGAGACTTTGGGATAAGGACAGAAGATCGTGAGCGGCTTCGGTTTCCTCAGCGCTGCGCTTTGAAGGACAATGCGCCGTCGGATCATCGTTATCTTTTTTTCCTAGTGTGGTACCGTTTGAAATGAATTCTTGGAATGAACCTGGAACATAAAAAAATTATTGTAAATCATATATTGCCAAGATACTTGAAGTCAATTAGTCAACTGTGTCCTAGGAAGAATTCAACTTCAACAAGAATCAGCTGAAGCTTGAAATGTAAGAATAACATCACTAACCGTTAGAAATGTTTCAAGAAATGCTGCATTTAGAGTTAGAGAATAGTTCCTCAACTAACCAGCGAATAATCTGCAACTAGGTTAATCTACTTTTTACGAACCAGACGCTCCACCATCAATTCCAATAAAAATCAACTCGGTTTTTGCTTCCAATGAAATTCCCGTTCAAACCATCCAAGAAACTCTTCTGAAATCCAAGTTTTTCTTTTTGCAACACTGCACGAATCCCTCTTCAAGTCGACTATAAACTCGTCTTCTTCTATGACTACCATACAGACACCTTCTGCTTTCGTCCAAGAAAGGATCCCCATTGTTCTTTACTC
This sequence comes from Diorhabda carinulata, assembly GCF_026250575.1. Taxonomy (NCBI): domain Eukaryota; kingdom Metazoa; phylum Arthropoda; class Insecta; order Coleoptera; family Chrysomelidae; genus Diorhabda; species Diorhabda carinulata. The sequence goes on along the minus strand of NC_079464.1, from coordinate 4,637,475 downwards.
CATTAAACGTATTCTAGGATTAATTTGAGGCTAGTAGCTGGTATTTTTGGCTCAAGATTAGCTGCTTTAAGTCTTCTTCTAACTGTTCAGCCACTCACAGCAACTCCTCGCGTTTCTCTGCGCTCTTGTTGTACTTGAACACCATTGAAAACCCGACTTCTCGTCAATGAATCGATCATCTCTTTCAGATGCGCACATTTTTCTTATGGAAAGGCTTAGTTACCAGTTTCTCGACAGTGAACTATGGAAACAGCAAATTGACTTGTGATTAGCGCTAACTCGGGCTTTGTCGCAATAGGACGACTTTATCACTTGTTGAATTAAAAGAAAATGAAATTTGATTGTATGATTTATTTTATATGTTTGAGATATATCGAACTGGATGAGGAAATATTATGTTACTAACTAAAATATGAGAAAACTAGAAATATATAGAGAAAGACACTTTATCTATTGAAACGTTGGGTAAGTCTCGAGAGAATATTCCACTATTTTAGTCCCGTCTACGTGGAACGTTTACGTCAAATTACATGACATTTCACGTCTTTCTTAGATCGGAAAATGTACTATATATTTCTAATTCCAGAGAGAGATAAATTAATTGGTTATTGGTTGGCAGTGTTAAGTTATTTTCAAGCACATTTATATGGATTATACGAAAACTACGTTTATGTTAATGAGAAACATTGATTTAAAAAGAAAAAACCATGAAAGGTTCACTATAAAATCAACACAAGAAAAATCAACAAATATATTAATGTATGAATGAATAAAACCCAAAAAACAATTGAATTAAGAAGGAGGTAAACGCGAAAAATCGCCAGAAATACTTCACTTGTCAATGTTTATCGTCGGATATACCCGAAACCATCCGAGGAAATATCGGTTTTTGTATGGCGTTTAACGCTGTCAAATAGTTATTGAAATGTCAGTTTCTTTGGATTAGGAGGGTCGTTCAAGTACAAAGCTCTTACAATGGATCAAATAAATAAAGGTCGCATGGTGACATGATATCTCAACAAAAGGAAATCAAGTTGTATCCATATTTGAATCAAGTGTAGCGAAGGAGTATCAACGCGAAAAATCGCCAGAAATACTTCACATGTCATTGTTTATCGTCGGATATACCCGAAACCATCCGAGGAAATATCGGTTTTTGTATGGCGTTTAACGCTGTCAAATAGTTATTGAAATGTCAGTTTCTTTGGATTAGGAGGGTCGTTCAAGTACAAAGCTCTTACAATGGATCAAATAAATAAAGGTCGCATGGTGACATGATATCTCAACAAAAGGAAATCAAGTTGTATCCATACTTGAATCAAGTGTAGCGAAGGAGTATCAACGCGAAAAATCGCCAGAAATACTTCACATGTCATTGTTTATCGTCGGATATACCCGAAATCATCCGAGGAAATATCGGTTTTTGTATGGCGTTTAACGCTGTCAAATAGTTATTGAAATGTCAGTTTCTTTGGAATAGGAGGGTCGTTCAAGTACAAAGCTCTTACAATGGATCAAATAAATAAAGGTCGCATGGTGACATGATATCTCAACAAAAGCAAATCAAGTTGTATCCATATTTGAATCAAGTGTAGCGAAGGAGTATCAACGCGAAAAATCGCCAGAAATACTTCACATGTCATTGTTTATTGTCGGATATACCCGAAACCATCCGAGGAAATATCGGTTTTTGTATGGCGTTTAACGCTGTCAAATAGTTATTGAAATGTCAGTTTCTTTGGAATAGGAGGGTCGTTCAAGTACAAAGCTCTTACAATGGATCAAATAAATAAAGGTCGCATGGTGACATGATATCTCAACAAAAGGAAATCAAGTTGTATCCATACTTGAATCAAGTGTAGCGAAGGAGTATCAACGCGAAAAATCGCCAGAAATACTTCACATGTCATTGTTTATCGTCGGATATACCCGAAATCATCCGAGGAAACATCGGTTTTTGTATGGCGTTTAACGTTCTCAGATAGTTATTGAAATTCAATCGGTTTCTTTTGGGTTTTTTATTTAAAAAAATTTCTTGTCAAAACTGAAACTCCTTTATTAGCTCTCAATTGAAAGAACTTACACTTGTCTTTGTTCAGAGCTACTAGATTGGTAAATATCAGCCAGTTAAACATAATTTTGAACATATTTCGAGGTTAGCTACTCAATAAAGAGATTCGGTAATACAAATTGAAAAATATTTTAGTGGATAAAACTATAAGTAACATCAAATATTGATATAACCTCATTTTTTCAAGTACCTCAATCTGTATACTACTTTCAGTCTGGCAACTTTGAAATATGATCTATAATAATTAATATTTGAATTTTGGAACAATAATACTAACATAACCTCATAATTATTTCATATTGTTTGTTTACGAACTGGCCTATATTCTGTGCAACCCTCTTGAGAATAGTCACCCACCACTAGTATCAAACAGCAAATTTGGACCTTTTCAGGGCTATTCAAAGGCGCAACAAGAAGCTAAATTGAACGGAAATTTCTCCATGCCTGTAATCGAGCGAGGCAAATGCCAAGAGTTGCGTAAAATACAGTAACAGGCTCTAGATTGGTTGGAATTTTGTAATAAAAATTTGTTAATGTTATTTTTCAATAAATGTTCTTGATTTTCAGTTGAAATCAATGAATAAAGGTTTTTTCTTTTAAATATAAATGATGTTTTACTTTTGTTTTTTATTGCTAATCGATGACGTGGTGATTTCCCTTCAAGACACGACCTCTTGACGACGTCCCAGCCGAGTAGTTTTTCAGTTGAATATACTAGAAGTTGATTATAAAAAAGCAGCTAATCGGACATATTTGCTCCTTCGAGCCGGATTATCTTATATCTACTTTTATATTCATGAAGTTTTGTTTTCTATACGTCAATTTATCTTATTTCAGTTGGTTATACTAGCAGTTAATGATAGCTTAATAAATATAAGCAACTTTTGATAAAAAATTAGTTAGTATAGTCTGTTAACAGAAAAAAAAATCCACATATTTAGTCCTTCGAACCGGATTATCTATATTCTTGTATATTTATGACCAAATTTTGCCTTTTTTATAGCCATTCGGTAACATGAAGCTTCTCCTTTGAAAATTGAATAGTTGACGGCGTCTTAGCTAATATGAATCAATAATAAATAAAAAAATCTCATAATTTAGCTCAGACACAGAAAAAATATAGATTAATGAATATGAATATAAGCAAAGTTTGATGAAAAAAAGAGTTAGTACACTCTGTAAAACGAAACATGCCCATATTTGGTCCTTCGAGCCGGATTATGTTATAATTTTTTCATATTTATATAGAAGTTTTGCTATTTTTATATCCATGATACTTTCTCATTATAAGTTGTGGGTTTATCAACGTATAAGCCAATATGAAATTAAAATTAAATCAAAAAAATCTTATTACACAGCTTAGTCACACAATAAATTGTGTATTTATACATATATTTATCTCATTTTAGTTTAATATACTATCAGTTATTCATAGTACAAAAAATATAAGTGAAATTTGATAATAAAAACAATTGATACACACCTCAAATCGAAAAACAAACACACATTTGGTCCTTCGAGCCGGATTATGTTACAATTTTCTCATATTTATATAGAAGTTTTGCTATTTTTATATCTATTATACTTTCTCATTAGAAGTTGAATGCTTATCAATGTATCAGCCAATATGAATCGAAATTTAATAAAAAAAAAATCATTATCTAGCTTAGCCACAAAATAAATTGAGTATTTATACATATATTCATCTTATTTTAGTTTAATATAATAGCAGTTATTCATAGTTCAAAAAATATAAGTGAAGTTTGATAATAAAAACAATTGATACACACCTCAAATTGAAAAACAAACACATATTTGGTCCTTCGAGCCGGATTATGTTATAATTTTCTCATATTTATATAGAAGTTTTGCTATTTTTATATCTATTATACTTTCTCATTAGAAGTTGAATGCTTATCAATGTATCAGCCAATATGAATCGAAATTTAATAAAAAAAAATCATTATCTAGCTTAGCTACAAAATAAATTGAGTATTTATACATATATTCATCTTATATCAGTTTAATATACTAGCAGTTATTCATAGTTCAAAAAATATAAGTAAAGTTTGATAATAAAAACAATTGATGCACACCTCAAATCGAAAACAAACACACATTTGGTCCTTCGAGCCGGATTATGTTATAATTTACTCATATTTATATAGAAGTTTTGCTATTTTTATATCCATTATACTTTCTCATTAGAAGTTGAATGCTTATCAATGTATCAGCCAATATGAATCGAAATTTAATAAAAAAAATCATTATCTAGCTTAGCCACATAATAAATTGAGTATTTATACATATATTCATCTTATATCAGTTTAATATACTAGCAGTTATTCATAGTTCAAAAAATATAAGTAAAGTTTGATAATAAAAACAATTGATGCACACCTCAAATCGAAAACAAACACACATTTGGTCCTTCGAGCCGGATTATGTTATAATTTACTCATATTTATATAGAAGTTTTGCTATTTTTATATCCATTATACTTTCTCATTAGAAGTTGAATGCTTATCAATGTATCAGCCAATATGAATCGAAATTTAATAAAAAAAAATCATTATCTAGCTTAGCTACAAAATAAATTGAGTATTTATACATATATTCATCTTATATCAGTTTAATATACTAGCAGTTATTCATAGTTCAAAAAATATAAGTAAAGTTTGATAATAAAAACAATTGATGCACACCTCAAATCGAAAACAAACACACATTTGGTCCTTCGAGCCGGATTATGTTATAATTTACTCATATTTATATAGAAGTTTTGCTATTTTTATATCCATTATACTTTCTCATTAGAAGTTGAATGCTTATCAATGTATCAGCCAATATGAATCGAAATTTAATAAAAAAAATCATTATCTAGCTTAGCCACATAATAAATTGAGTATTTATACATATATTCATCTTATTTTAGTTTAATATACTAGCAGTTATTCATAGTTCAAAAAATATAAGTAAAGTTTGATAATAAAAACAATTGATGCACACCTCAAATCGAAAACAAACACACATTTGGTCCTTCGAGCCGGATTATGTTATAATTTTCTCATATTTATATAGAAGTTTTGCTATTTTTATATCCATTATACTTTCTCATTAGAAGTTGAATGCTTATCAATGTATCAGCCAATATGAATCGAAATTTAATAAAAAAAATCATTATCTAGCTTAGCCACATAATAAATTGAGTATTTATACATATATTCATCTTATTTTAGTTTAATATACTAGCAGTTATTCATAGTTCAAAAAATATAAGTCAAGTTTGATATAGAAACAGTTAATACAGCCCTCAAATCGAAAATAAACACATTTCTGGTCCTTCGAGCCGTATTATACTGTCTTTTAGCAAATCAACACTTTTAAATGTCAAATAACCGATGATTAACAACAAGAAAGTTGATTTATCAAAATATTACTTGTAGCAAAACGATCGACGAAATTCAAAACCGGTTAAAGTAATTACAAACTCGGCGTGAAACGATTTATTTACGAGGGAAGGAATAAAATGTGTACGAGTATTTAACAAATCAGTCTGGTACGTATAAATCACGGTATTTGTTGGGAATTAATTGTGAATTGGAACCTATTCATTCCGTGGAAATACGAGGCATGCACAATATACAGAATTTTAAATGAAAATCGCTTATGCGACATATATTGAATGATACGACAATAGACTGAAAATGGCATACTGTCAACTGGAAATTGTTCATTAAACGAATTCCACTTGTTTATCGCTGACTAGAGCTACAACGAAATCATCGAAACAGTCAAAGGTTACAATTATACAGATCCAAAAAAATGTAGCAGCTGCTATTACATCGTTAAACGGAAAGAAAAAATTTAATTGCAGATATTCTTTGATTTTTGTTCTTCCTCTCTTGTTTGAGGGACTTTGAATAAGCTGATGTATACCTTGTATAATTTCACTTAATCCCTGAGCTTTGAATGCTTGTTGGTCAACATAAAATTTCTCTACCAATCGTCTTTTTGATACGTCCTGGTAGGATCCAACGAAATTATCCACCTGACAGGATATTCAAGGCAGCCAAATACCTCAGCAGAAAGAGGATTGAAGGATAGATTCGGAAAGATGAACTGGTTAGAACAGGAGTGGATCTAGTGATGCAGCAAGTGGAATTCCTATTCCTAGTTAGATACTAATCGACCAGATTCTTGATTGGTATTTAAATTGCGTAGAAAATGAATTCGGAGCTAACTTTACAAATTACACCTGTTCGTAATCGGGGTTGGGTCTCTAGTTCATTTATAATATATTCTAACAAATGTTGAAGTTGCCGGGTTTCTCACTTATATCAGCCGAGAAGGTTAAGTACTTAAACTTGTTTCTCTTAAAATTAAGGGATGAATGGCTTGGAATACGGGTAAAGTTTTAAGCTCTCGGTACAGTAATCTGACAATATTAAATAAGAGACTTTCTAAAGGAAATGATGGCGTCCCGTTATCTTTATAACGAAAAGAAGCTTGAAGGAAATGCGTACATCCGTTTTAGACAAAAAAAAATGGCAAACTTTTTTTATGAACAGATCCGGTTTCATCGGCGAATATATTTAATGATAAATTCATTCTTCGTGTTGTATAAATGGAAAAAAAAAAAAAATTGTAGGCGTAGTAAACTACCAAAATCTCACCAAAGTGAAAAAGGTTACGTGAATTGTCCCACCAGATTTGTCTAGTCAACGTTTGGGTTCATCTAAAATTCTATACTGAGGAGAGGACAGCGTTTCCTATCTTCCAGTACATCTAAACATCGTTTTCTTTTCCATCACCTTATCTTTCAGAATTTTCTTAACCATATTGTATGCTGAATGTATCTTCATTTTGTAGTGTCTTCCTCTTCATCGTTTCCTTTATTATTTGAACTCTATATATGGTATTTCTACACACATTCATCTTATTTTAGTTAAAAATACTAGCAGTTGATGCGAGTTCAACAAATATAGGCGAAGTCTCATAGAAGAACAGTTATTTCAATATATAAATCGAAAACATTTACGTATTTGGTCCTTCGAGCCGGATTATGTGGTTTTTTTGTATATTTATGGATAAATTTCGGTTTTTTCTATCCTTCTGTATATCTAAACATCGTTCCCTTTTTCACCTCTACCTTTCAGGATTTTCTTGTATGCTAAATGTATCTTTATTTTGTTGTCTCTTCCTTGCCACTGTTTGTTTTATTATTTGAACTCTAAATGGGGTATTCCCACACATATTCATCTTATTTTAGTTGAATATACTAGCAGTTGATGCATGTTCAATAAATATAATTTAAATTTCATGAAAGAATAGTTATTTTAGTATAAAAATTAAAAACATCTACATTTATGGTCCTTCGAGCCAGATTCTGTGGTCTTTTTTTATATTTATGAAGAAATTTTGCTTTTTTCTATCCTTCTCTATATCTAAACATCGTTCCCTTGTTCACCTCCACCTTTCAGGATTTTCTTAACCATATTGTATGCTAAATGTATCTTTATTTTGTTGTCTCTTCCTTGCCACTGTTTGTTTTATTATTTGAACTCTAAATGGGGTATTCCCACACATATTCATCTTATTTTAGTTGAATATACTAGCAGTTGATGCATGTTCAATAAATATAATTTAAATTTCATGAAAGAATAGTTATTTTAGTATAAAAATTAAAAACATCTACATATTTGGTCCTTCGAGCCGGATTCTGTGGTCTTTTTTTATATTTATGAAGAAATTTTGCTTTTTTCTATCCTTCTCTATATCTAAACATCGTTCCCTTGTTCACCTCCACCTTTCAGGATTTTCTTAACCATATTGTATGCTAAATGTATCTTTATTTTGTTGTCTCTTCCTTGCCACTGTTTGTTTTATTATTTGAACTCTAAATGGGGTATTCCCACACATATTCATCTTATTTTAGTTGAATATACTAGCAGTTGATGCATGTTCAATAAATATAATTTAAATTTCATGAAAGAATAGTTATTTTAGTATAAAAATTAAAAACATCTACATATTTGGTCCTTCGAGCCGGATTCTGTGGTCTTTTTTTATATTTATGAAGAAATTTTGCTTTTTTCTATCCTTCTCTATATCTAAACATCGTTCCCTTGTTCACCTCCACCTTTCAGGATTTTCTTAACCATATTGTATGCTAAATGTATCTTTATTTTGTTGTCTCTTCCTTGCCACTGTTTGTTTTATTATTTGAACTCTAAATGGGGTATTCCCACACATATTCATCTTATTTTAGTTGAATATACTAGCAGTTGATGCATGTTCAATAAATATAATTTAAATTTCATAAAAGAATAGTTATTTTAGTATAAAAATTAAAAACATCTACATATTTGGTCCTTCGAGCCGGATTCTGTGGTCTTTTTTTATATTTATGAAGAAATTTTGCTTTTTCTATGATAATATGATGAGACGATGCTTATTTCTTGAAAAATGACTATTTTACGGTGCCTCAATCGATATTATATTATTTAAAAAACCTCTTTATTTGATTCTGGCATGGAAAAACTCGATATATAAACACCTATTCATTTTATTTCAGTTAAATACAGTAGCAGTTGATGCAATTCCAATAAATATAAGCAAAGTTTTGAAAAAAGAAACAGTTAGTACGGTATACAAATCGAAAAACCTACATATTTGGTCCTTTGAGCCGGATTCTGTGGTCTTTTTTTATATTTATGAACAAATTTTGCTTTTTTCTATCCTTCTCTATATCTAAACATCGTTCCCTTGTTCACCTCCACCTTTCAGGATTTTCTTAACCATATTGTATGCTAAATGTATCTTTATTTTGTTGTCTCTTCCTTGCCACTGTTTGTTTTATTATTTGAACTCTAAATGGGGTATTCCCACACATATTCATCTTATTTTAGTTGAATATACTAGCAGTTGATGCATGTTCAATAAATATAATTTAAATTTCATGAAAGAATAGTTATTTTAGTATAAAAATTAAAAACATCTACATATTTGGTCCTTCGAGCCGGATTCTGTGGTCTTTTTTTATATTTATGAAGAAATTTTGCTTTTTTCTATCCTTCTCTATATCTAAACATCGTTCCCTTGTTCACCTCCACCTTTCAGGATTTTCTTAACCATATTGTATGCTAAATGTATCTTTATTTTGTTGTCTCTTCCTTGCCACTGTTTGTTTTATTATTTGAACTCTAAATGGGGTATTCCCACACATATTCATCTTATTTTAGTTGAATATACTAGCAGTTGATGCATGTTCAATAAATATAATTTAAATTTCATGAAAGAATAGTTATTTTAGTATAAAAATTAAAAACATCTACATATTTGGTCCTTCGAGCCGGATTCTGTGGTCTTTTTTTATATTTATGAAGAAATTTTGCTTTTTTCTATCCTTCTCTATATCTAAACATCGTTCCCTTGTTCACCTCCACCTTTCAGGATTTTCTTAACCATATTGTATGCTAAATGTATCTTTATTTTGTTGTCTCTTCCTTGCCACTGTTTGTTTTATTATTTGAACTCTAAATGGGGTATTCCCACACATATTCATCTTATTTTAGTTGAATATACTAGCAGTTGATGCATGTTCAATAAATATAATTTAAATTTCATGAAAGAATAGTTATTTTAGTATAAAAATTAAAAACATCTACATTTATGGTCCTTCGAGCCGGATTCTGTGGTCTTTTTTTATATTTATGAAGAAATTTTGCTTTTTCTATGATAATATGATGAGACGATGCTTATTTCTTGAAAAATGACTATTTTACGGTGCCTCAATCGATATTATATTATTTAAAAAACCTCTTTATTTGATTCTGGCATGGAAAAACTCGATATATAAACACCTATTCATTTTATTTCAGTTAAATACAGTAGCAGTTGATGCAATTCCAATAAATATAAGCAAAGTTTTGAAAAAAGAAACAGTTAGTACGGTATACAAATCGAAAAACCTACATATTTGGTCCTTTGAGCCGGATTCTGTGGTCTTTTTTTATATTTATGAACAAATTTTGCTTTTTTCTATCCTTCTGTATATCTAAACATCGTTCCCTTGTTCACCTCCACCTTTCAGGATTTTCTTAACCATATTGTATGCTAAATGTATCTTTATTTTGTTGTCTCTTCCTTGCCACTGTTTGTTTTATTATTTGAACTCTAAATGGGGTATTCCCACACATATTCATCTTATTTTAGTTGAATATACTAGCAGTTGATGCATGTTCAATAAATATAATTTAAATTTCATAAAAGAATAGTTATTTTAGTATAAAAATTAAAAACATCTACATATTTGGTCCTTCGAGCCGGATTCTGTGGTCTTTTTTTATATTTATGAAGAAATTTTGCTTTTTTCTATCCTTCTGTATATCTAAACATCGTTCCCTTGTTCACCTCCACCTTTCAGGATTTTCTTAACCATATTGTATGCTAAATGTATCTTTATTTTGTTGTCTCTTCCTTGCCACTGTTTGTTTTATTATTTGAACTCTAAATGGGGTATTCCCACACATATTCATCTTATTTTAGTTGAATATACTAGCAGTTGATGCATGTTCAATAAATATAATTTAAATTTCATGAAAGAATAGTTATTTTAGTATAAAAATTAAAAACATCTACATATTTGGTCCTTCGAGCCGGATTCTGTGGTCTTTTTTTATATTTATGAAGAAATTTTGCTTTTTCTATGATAATATGATGAGACGATGCTTATTTCTTGAAAAATGACTATTTTACGGTGCCTCAATCGATATTATATTATTTAAAAAACCTCTTTATTTGGTTCTGGCATGGAAAAACTCGATATATAAACACCTATTCATTTTATTTCAGTTAAATACAGTAGCAGTTGATGCAATTCCAATAAATATAAGCAAAGTTTTGAAAAAAGAAACAGTTAGTACGGTATACAAATCGAAAAACCTACATATTTGGTCCTTTGAGCCGGATTCTGTGGTCTTTTTTTATATTTATGAACAAATTTTGCTTTTTTCTATCCTTCTGTATATCTAAACATCGTTCCCTTGTTCATCTCTACCTTTCAGGATTTTCTTAACCATATTGTATGCTAAATGTATCTTTATTTTGTTGTGTCTTCCTTGCCACTGTTTGTTTTATTATTTGAACTCTAAATGGGGTATTCCCACACAAATTCATCTTATTTTAGTTGAATATACTAGCAGTTGATGCATGTTCAATAAATATAATTTAAATTTCATGAAAGAATAGTTATTTTAGTATAAAAATTAAAAACATCTACATTTATGGTCCTTCGAGCCGGATTCTGTGGTCTTTTTTTATATTTATGAAGAAATTTTGCTTTTTTCTATCCTTCTCTATATCTAAACATCGTTCCCTTTTTCACCTCTACCTTTCAGGATTTTCTTGTATGCTAAATGTATCTTTATTTTGTTGTGTCTTCCTTGCCACTGTTTGTTTTATTATTTGAACTCTAAATGGGGTATTCCCACACAAATTCATCTTATTTTAGTTGAATATACTAGCAGTTGATGCATGTTCAATAAATATAATTTAAATTTCATGAAAGAATAGTTATTTTAGTATAAAAATTAAAAACATCTACATATTTGGTCCTTCGAGCCGGATTCTGTGGTCTTTTTTTATATTTATGAGGAAATTTATCTTTCGATTGAATTTTAAATTCTAATTTGTCCTCTTGTTTAGCTTCTGATACCCTCCCACATTCCAGAACGCGTTTTCCGATGTGTCCTCTTCCTTAGTCTTCAGTCTTCAGTCTTTCCAACGCTTTTTGCATACGCTCTGAAGAATCCATGCGCTGTTACTGTATAAGCTTGTCTTTAAAGGCCGAAAGTCATCCTAAATCCTAAATCTGAAGTGACAACAATCAATTTAGTTTGCATTAGCTATTCGGTTTGGAAATCAGATAACTGGGAATTTGTAGCTGATTTATCACATAATTCATTTCTAGGATTGTGAGCCCTGCTTCATTAGAAGTTTCCGCTTTTATATAATCTGGAACTACTCCTTTTTTCCTCTTATTTAACTCAGCCTTTTTGATAATGGGAAGATATTCGTCATGTCGCTTCCACGTGTCTCCTTTACAGGAAAGAAATTTGATATCACGTGATCCCTCTTGTTATTCAATTGTTCTTAGAGTTTTTATATTACAATCCATTCGATATATCTTCTAGATATTTCCATTGGCCTCATATTTTTCTTCTAAAATGGCGACATTTAATGTTGGTTAGGTTAGGTTAGGTTAGGTTAGGTTAAGTTAGGTTAGGTCTTATATGAAAGTCTTCCTTGATAATATGTAGATTATGGGGAAGATTTAAATAAATTAATAACCTAAGGTAAACTAGTATATACTGGTTTAATATGGTCGTCATTAATTTTAAAAATAAATGAGAGTTGAGTTAAATCAACAAGCTCGTTAGGAGAATCGTTTATTTTTTGTTTAGGTTAAATTGCTTAACTTTGTTATAAATGTAACGCAGGTATTAGCGTTATAAATTATTCTAGACGTTTTCTCTTATTTTTCTCGCAGATCGAGAACTTTTCCGAGTGCTAAGTCCTTTTCCATTTGTTAAAGTTTGAGGATTTGCTTTCCTGTTAACTACTTGTGACCAACGAACCCACCTGCATATTTATTGAATCTTCTACTAAGGCTGGAAACTTTTTCCATTATATTCGTATAAAAAAAATCTTTTTTGTTGATATTATACGAGGTATACCAACTATGTAAGTTCTGTTTATATTTCCATCAGCAATAACACAGCGATGGAAGTTTCTAGCAAGTGCGACAGACTGAACTGACATTTTTAACAATTCTCTTGTATATACTGCTCTGACGATGCTACTTCTAAATATCTGCCGCTGAAAATACTGAAAAGAAGAAGAACCTAAGCTTAAAAATCCACCAAACCTGAATCTCCCGCCCCATATCGCCCATCAACGTTTTGGTGTCTTAGAACATCTGAACCAAGATAAAATTTTGCACTTTTGTACCAAGCAAAATCTTCATGGATCTGCAGAGGGATTTCGATCAGATCTGGTACGTAGGACTCGTTAGGAAATTGTATATTGTAGGAAATTGTATATTGAAGAAACCACCAGCTCTATACATACATTATTCAAACATAGAGGTTTTAAATCCGCATAGAAAGTGTCTATTTGGGAGTGCGGGGAAAGGCGACTATGCCTCATCAAAGTACTCGGTGTAAAATTGGAAAGAATACATCTTCTTATCGTATTTCATACTCATAAAAGCTAAAAGCAAACACCATATCTAATCGTTTATGTAAATATGTCCGAATTAGGCAATTCCTCCGCAAAAAACCTCCTCCAAGCTGAAGAGACTTTCCTAACACCAACAGCGTCAGTGACAACCAACTAAGACCTTCTCGAAGACTATCTGGCATTCCCCTATCGCCATTAGATGAAACCCTCTACAATCTCCACCTCGTCGATCGTCGTCGTTGTGTCTATGTCATGATGACACGTGTCGTGTAATGTAGACGCTTTTTCACAATGAATAACCTTAATAAGTTCACGCTTCAAAAAAAGTGTTCAAAGGTATGGAAAACGTGATAAAAATTCTTGAAAACGGTCTCTGTTGCCGACGCGCCACGTTCTGGACGCAAATCCTCAAGTCTTCATCAACAAAGAATTAAACCTGCCTAGGAAGCATTTTATCTTTTTCCCTTTCTATTGTCTAAAGATCTCTCCTCTAACGTAAATCAATAATTTTTTGGTTACAAGGAATACATTTCAATCCATTTACTACTTAACCTCAATGCAGCGTTGTTTTCACTTTTTATTAAAATAATAATTCATCTCTGCTGTTTATAACCATTAAATCTATTTTTCCAATACTGTGTTGATTGTCCTATGTAAACAACACCAAAATTATGACAACGTATTTGATAATATATAATTACATGTAACTTTAGACGACGTAAATTGATTGGAATCCCTTATGATAATAAATGACAAGGAAGTAATATTGATCCGTAAGGTTAAAATCACTTTTGATTATTTCGCGTCGATAGATATCTGATTAATCAAAGTCCATTAAAATTAATTGAGTCACTAAGGGTCTTTGTAGTTTCGTGAAACGGTTAAACGCAAATTCATTAAACTGACACTTTCAGAAGAGGCGTGACTTTAATGTACGCCGATAGGATGGTCTTCAAATCAATTGGGATGATTCTTAACACACATTCATCAACTTTATTTTTTTAATTTTATCTATGGAAGTATAGTTAAGAGAAAAGAAACGATATAACAAAAGCTAAGGTTGATTGGATTAATTTTATGTCAAATTTTATTCCATATTCCTTATTCCTACGTTTCAGTGATTTAATTTATGAAAGATTAATCATTATTCAATGTATTATTTTTTTTTGCCTAGTTTTTGTTTGTTAGATACGTTTTGAAAATTCCGAAGGAAAAGCTCGTCCAAAACATATATATTTCACAATGAAATTTCGAGAACAAATGAAGGATAGAAAGCTAAAACGTGAATGATAAATAATCTTGTCCACTACTAGCAAAAACACATTTATTTCGAAAGGAATATTTATGCCAAAAATGGGGTTGCATTCATTAGAATTATTTTGTTTTCTAAAATACGGCGACTGTTCTTGACTGATTCTAATACTATGTTTTTAATAATGTTTTTAAGATATCTACTGATATGTTTTATCTATTCTACAAATATTTTAATCATCAAATATTAATTATTCTTTTGAAAATGCTCCCAATTAAAGAGCGAAAGATAAGTTATACATAAATGTGATATTTTATCGAAAGTTCAATATTGTATCCATTAGAAAGAGGAAAAAAATACATTTATACTCAAATGGTTGAAGAACTCTAGTAATTATGTTATGTAATAATATGCAATAATACAGATATTGATATAAGTCCGGCAGCGTTGTCGAAAAAGATTAAAACGAAGCTTATTCGTTCTACAGACAGTTGTGTCTCTGTCATGATGACACGTGTCGTGTAGAGTAGACGCGTTTTCACAATGAATTGTCCCCACTTTAAAAAAAGAGTTCAACAGTATAGAAAATGTAAAAGAAGTTCTTGAAAACGGGCTCTGTTGCCGACGCGCCACTTTGTGGACGAAAATCCTCAGGTCTTCATCAACAAAGAATTAAACCTGCCTGGTGTGTGTGTGTGTGTGTGTGTGTGTGTGTGTGTGTGTGTGTGTGTGTGTGTGTGTGTGTGTGTGTGTGTGCAGGTATCCATGCGGAAAGTCTCTTGGATCCGTACTTTTTTCAAGGTCACGTTAACGGCGGAAACGTTGGAAGATTTATGTGGGTGAAGAATACGTCATTTTTGATAATGAATAGGCAGAAGAAGTAGCGAAGAAGTATTTGAAACTTTTCACGGATAACTTGACATGCTTCGTCGGACGTGACTCTTCGTTGAGAAACGTTGCCGCGAATGCATCGATCATCAATTTGAACATTCATAGTAACCCTTCTTCATATCCCTAGTAATTTCTTTTAATAAATTCATTTCGACGCTGCACTTTTTTCTCTTAATGAAAATTTACGTGATAAAACTATTGGAAAGAAAACAAGGAAAAGTTATGTGAATTATTTGTAAGTGGTTATCTGATTTTAGAAGTTATTTAGCATTACCATTTCAGGAATGATCGTGTTCCTGTATTTTCTGGAACGTTTTGATTCAGAACTATAAAGAAACGACCTTATTTTTTGAACATATATCAAGAGGAACGATAAAAGTGGCTTTTTGGGAAGCTAGAACAGATGTGGAGTCCAAGGAACTCTAAAACAACAGAAATCTTTCGAATAGAAGGCTGAATGATACAATTTGGGAAGCTAGAACAAATGGGGGTGACCAAGAAACATACAATACCAAGAAACGACAAGTACATGTCAAAATAAACAAGGAATGTAGCAATATTAAAATCTAGAACAGTTGGGGAATATCAAGGAGTCCAAGAAATTCGAAAACAACAAAAAATGTCCAAAAAGAAAGATAATTCATACAATATGGGAAGCTAGAACAAAAAGGGAAGACCAAGAAGCTCATGGGAGCCAGATACAACAAACATATTTCAAGAGGAATAGAAAACGTGGTAATAGAGGAAGCTAGAGCTGATGTAGAGTCCAAGGAACGCTAAAACAACAGAAATGTTTCGAATAGAAGACTGAATGATACAATTTGGGAAGCTAGAACAAATGGGGGTGACAAAGAAACATACAATACCAAGAAACGACAAGTACATGTCAAAATAAACAAGGAATGTAGCAATATTAAAATCTAGAACAGTTGGGGAATATCAAGGAGTCCAAGAAATTCGAAAACAACAAAAAAATGTCCAAAAGAAACGATAACTCATACCATTTGGGAAGCTAAAACAAAAAGGGAAGACCAAGAAGCTCATGGGAGCCAGATACAACGAACATATTTCAAGAGGAATGGAAAACGTGGTAATAGAGGAAGCTAGAGCTGATGTAGAGTCCAAGGAACTCTAAAACAACAGAAATCTTTCGAATAGAAGGCTGAATGATACAATTTGGGAAGCTAGAACAAATGGGGAAGACCCAGAAATATAAATACTAAGAAATGACAAGTACGTGTCAAAATAAAAAGGAATGTAGTAATATTGGAATCTAGAATAGTTGGGGAGGATCTAGGAGTCCAAAAAATTTGAAAACAACAAAGAATGCCCAAAAGGAACGATAATTCATACAATATGGGAAGTTACAACAAAAAGGGAAGTCCAAGAAGCTCATTGGAGGCAGATTCAACAAACATATTACAAGAGAAACAGAAAATGTAGTAATAGAGGAAGCTAGAGCAGATGTAGAGTCCAAGGAACCCTAAAACAAGAGAAATCTTTCGAATAGAAACCTGAATGATACAATTTGGGAATCTAGAACAAATGGGGAAGACCAAGAAGCACATGGAACCAACACCTGACAAGTACATATATTTTGTATTACTAATTGTAGATTTTGAATTGCCTAGGGGGTCGTTTTGGTATTCCATTATCCCGAGATGCATGACTCTGCATCTAATTGTTCCACAAGGTGTTAGTTTCTCATTCAATGACTTCTTTCTCGTAAATTTTTGTTTTTGTTTCTTCAAAAAACTGTGTTTTCCAATTGCTCTATCGGCCCATAGTTTCTCCGAAATCTTAGTATACATCGTTTTCTTTTACTTCTTTTATTGTTATTTGCTTTCTTACCTTTAACATAGTTTGTTTTCCGTTTATCTAATCTGATTATTGTCCTTTCTATGTACTCTTTCGAATGATTTTTGAACATTTCCAAATCACAGTTGTCTCTTCGTCTTTTCCTGTTGCTTTTTCAGCTATTTGTCTAATTATAAAGTTCAATAAAGTTGTTTTTCTGCTAGTTCTTAATCCTTGATGTGAATACTTTTCTGTAATTCGTCTCCACGTCTATTTTCCATAATTTTTCATATATTTTGCTATATTCATCTATGATTGTTTCAGTTTATCGTATCTTGCATATTACTGTATTTATTCCTATCAATATTTCTTTTATCTTCTTTTGCTTTATCTAGTTTTAGCTTCTCTATTTCTTGTTACATACTTTATCCTTTGTTGTTTGTGATTATGCTTCTTCTGCTTGTTGTTTAGTTATTTTGTTTTCCCCTGGTTCATATCATTACCTTCTAAAAGATCTTCATCTTCTTTTGCTTCTTTTTTTTAATGTGTAAGTTACTATTATCATTAGTTGGTTTTCGATAGCTCCAAATAACAATTTTTGATTTTCTCCGTAGGTATTTATCGTCTTATTTTCATAATTTCATCGTTTTCATCACATTCTCTCACTGCATCTTCTTAATCAAATTATTTTCTCATCGTTTGTTATTATTTCTTCATATTTGTAATTATTTTGAGTTTATAACATCTAATTTGTTGATTGACTGCTTGTTCTATTTGTTATTTTCTAAATTCGAATATCTTCTGTCGTTAAAAAAAATTTAGTTTCTATGGAAATAACCGATGAAAAATATTCTAGTTATCCTGAAAATGTTCATCCGGTTATGAGGGATTTGGTTTTCATTATTTCAGGAAATTAATATTTGCATTTCGTAACCAGCAATGATTTGATATTGACAATAAGTACGGTACATTTTCAGAAGATTATCATAGATATCGAGACCAATCTAAAACGAGACGGTTTATACCGATTCCCGGAATGCATCTAGAAATGAGAAACTCGCGTTGTTTAGTTAGATCCTATATTATTTTGGATATTAAACTCGCGTTCATCATTTCACCGATTGCCATAAAACAAAATTTCAATTATCTTATCTACGTTTATTATCATACAGGGTGTTTCAAATAAAAATAATACTATCTCTAGAATTGATAGAAAACTAAAAAAATATTTGGGGTTTGCTCGGTAAAAAAATTTCGTAACGCTCAAATAGAGGGCGTTGAACACAGTTAGATTTCTTAAGCAAAATTTTAAGTGAGTTTCATCAAATTTTACACCAAAAAGATACTTTGATAAAAATTTTTGGGATATTTTGATTTGAAAATTATGAAGTAATAATTAGTAAACATTAATCGAATTGAAAAGTATACAATGACAAGTTATTAACCTTGGCAAGGGATGGAATTTGGCAAGACAAGTCCAAGAGCTCTTGCCAGAACAGTTAATATGGATTTTTGTCAAACATTACAACAAAGGTGTCAAAAGGATATCAAATTAATTGGTCTAAGTTGTTCAAAACAATATCTTTATAATGAGATCCGAAGACAGTATATTTGAAGAGGTGCTAAGCTTTGATCAAGGACCAAGTACCTGAAGATACTTCTTATTACTACAGACATGTCTAAGAGCCCCAATCCAAATATTTCCTTTAGAATCCAAATGTTAATGTTTGGACAGCAAGTTTAGGCAACAAATTAATTGGTCTAAGTTGTTCAAAAAAATAACTTTATAATAAGATCCGAAGACAGTATATTTGAAGAGGTGCTAAGCTTTGATCAAGGACCAAGTACCTGAAGATACTTCTTATTACTACAGACATGTCTAAGAGCCCCAATCCAAATATTTCCTTTAGAATCCACATGTTAATGTTTGGACAGCAAGTTTAGGCAACAAATTAATTGGTCTAAGTTGTTCAAAAAAATAACTTTATAATAAGATCCGAGGACAGTATATTTGAAGAGGTGCTAAGCTTTGATCAAGGACCAAGTACCTGAAGATACTTCTTATTACTACAGACATGTCTAAGAGCCCCAATCCAAATATTTCCTTTAGAATCCACATGTTAATGTTTGGACAGCAAATTTAGGCAACAAATTAATTGGTCTAAGTTGTTCAAAACAATATCTTTATAATGAGATCCGAAGACAGTATATTTGAAGAGGTGCTAAGCTTTGATCAAGGACCAAGTACCTGAAGATACTTCTTATTACTACAGACATGTCTAAGAGCCCCAATCCAAATATTTCCTTTAGAATCCACATGTTAATGTTTGGACAGCAAATTTAGGCAACAAATTAATTGGTCTAAGTTGTTCAAAACAATATCTTTATAATGAGATCCGAAGACAGTATATTTGAAGAGGTGCTAAGCTTTGATCAAGGACCAAGTACCTGAAGATACTTCTTATTACTACAGACATGTCTAAGAGCCCCAATCCAAATATTTCCTTTAGAATCCACATGTTAATGTTTGGACAGCAAGTTTAGGCAACAAATTAATTGGTCTAAGTTGTTCAAAAAAATATTTTTATAATGAGATCCGAAGACAGTATATTTGAAGAGGTGCTAAGCTTTGATCAAGGACCAAGTACCTGAAGATACTTCTTATTACTACAGACATGTCTAAGAGCCCCATCCAAATATTTCCTTTAGAATCCACATGTTAATGTTTGGACAGCAAATTTAGGCAACAGATTAATTGGTCTAAGTTGTTCAAAAAAATATTTTTATAATAGGATCCGAAGACAGTATATTTGAAGAGGTGCTAAGCTTTGATCAAGGACCAAGTACCTGAAGATACTTCTTATTACTACAGACATGTCTAAGAGCCCCAATCCAAATATTTCCTTTAGAATCCACATGTTAATGTTTGGACAGCAAATTTAGGCAACAAATTAATTGGTCTAAGTTGTTCAAAAAAATATCTTTATAATGAGATCCGAAGACAGTATATTTGAAGAGGTGCTAAGCTTTGATCAAGGACCAAGTACTTGAAGATACTTGAAGACACTTCTTATTAATACAGATATGTCTAAGAGCTCTTGGTAGACGACCTACGAATGTTAAACATTACATCAAGGAATATCCCTCCATCCAAAGTTTTTTTAAAGGTGTGATGAGAATCCTTACACTAACACACATTGGATTGGTAGAGAAGTGTAAAAGGTCTGATTCATTGGAGTTTTTGGTCATGCTATTAGACTACATGTCACTACAAAGGTAAATTCACGTTAAGATTTGGAAGACGGATTCCTTAATATTTAGAAGCAATGTAGAAGACGAACCGTCACTGTATGTCAGACAATGACCAGACGTAGATCTCAACAAAACTCTTAGAGGCCAAATAAGCTATGGTTTTGTTGCCTGCACGTCTACAAATTCATAGAAAATATTTTCAATCATCATTATTTCCATTGTGATTATTAATATTTCTATAAGTTTTAATATACGGAGTGCGATCGTGTAGTTGCCTCACATATAATACAAACTATAAAAATGATTTTATTTTGTTCGATAAAAGAAAATTTCTTTACTCACTTGTACGATTGGTCAAGGCAGTATAGCATAGAGGAGCGACACATCCTTCGGTAGGACTCCCGGGAGCTGCATTCGAAACTTTATTTTGTTCCCAAAAGTCCCTCTGGTGAGATTGATACTTGTTGCTTTGTTTTTTAACCATATAACACCGCGGCATTGTCTTTATTATATTTTATGTATTTGGAATAGGAAATGAACAAATTACGGATGTGTGCAAAGATGGATTGCGCAGCAACAAGTCGAAAGCCACAGGTAAACAACCTGCAGCACAATAAGTTCTTCGGCAGGTTGATGGATGCTTAATAGGGCTTAATAGAACCGGCATAAAGTGACCCGCATCGTAAGCGCTTCATAACACCCCTATGGACCGTACTTGGTAATATGGACGGTTTCAAGGTATATCACTAATTTTTATCATCACTGTTTTTATATTTAATTTCTTACATCACTATTATTACACCAGGAAGTTATTAAAATTGTATGTTGACATATATCTCACCACTCCCCGATCGGGTATGCGTCGTGACGCTGTTATTTCGCAGAATGCGTGTCGAGGGCGCTTGCGCACACTTCCCACAGGAAGATCGATACATAACGACACCTGTTACCGACTACATACATTCTCCCTCTCTTTTCCGTGGTTTTTTTTCCATAGCAGGGATGCATCTCCCACGCAAATGCATACATACGTCACTATTAAGTTATTTAGAACCAAACGGCGTTTCGATTTGGGTTAATAAAAGTTTAATTATTCACAAAAAAATTGAATTATTTGAAATTTGATTTCTCGATGTCCGATTCTTGAATTGTATCATTAGTAGTAATCAAACATCCACTGTAATTACCTGATTTAGTAATAAAAGACTTTTTTTCGGTTCTTCAACCCGAAGAAACATTAACGTGGTAGATTTTTGAATAGAAATATTCCAGACTTGGTTGTGATACGTTTTCAGTTTCCCTTCATATAAATTTACACTACAGATCACAAGTTTTTGCCCACCTTATAATCCACTCTTAAAATTTCATTAAACACATTTCTCTTTTATATTATCAAGTGATTACGATAAGTTAATATTTGAAAATACCGAATTTTTTTATTATTTCCTAACCGTGAATTAATTATAACGGTGTTTATAATTGTAGTTTAGTCCTGTGAGTAGCAAAACCGTGCTGTGATCTATACTAGTAGGGACAAAATATACTTTTGTGAAGTTCGTAGATAAACTGAGATTTGTAAGTTTTAAAATTGATAAAACCAATTGAAATCCCTGCATTAATCGGAAGTTTTTTTAAATCTAGGCAAAAGAAGATGTAGAATTGTTATCGAATTAGAAATACCTCGATGTACCGTAGACTATAACGTGAAAAAATATATTTTCATCAGGAACTTTGAGTAGAAAAGACCCCAACACAATAAATGTGATTACTTTCTTCGGGGGTTTGATCACCCCCATTTAACAATCCAAAAACGTTCGATAGCCATCTATTTACAATTATTTAATACCTTCACTGTCTCATATAGTGTATCAAATTTGGTATTTTCAAGTTAAAGGGTTGCAAAGAAATTATTTTTTTTTCGAAATTTTGTGTCATTTTTTATGCTGACATCCTGTATAAAAATGATGACATGAGATGTGGATTTTGATAATAAACATTCTAGTTTATTCCCAAAACTTTTTAAGGAATGTTGTAATGCATTTTCCATTCATAACCTACAAATATATTGTATTTCTTCGTTTCTAATTCAGCCAGAATCATGTAGAATTTTTTCTACTCTGTAGAAATGGCCAAGGATAAATTCGAAAATCATTTTGTTTGTCAGGATGTGAAGCGAATAAAGAATGAAGCTCGTCCAGGGAACGGACCGGAGGAAATATTCTAAAAGTCTGTCAAGTCGAGCGGGTGCCGTTAATACGAAGAGGGTGTTCTACCGAGGAAAAGTTTGATTTAAAACTGAATTGATTGGAAACCTATTCCGAAATAGCAGTTGCACTGTCACGATAGAATGAAAAACGATCTCGGCTTTTAAGACTTCTAATTACGTTGACCTATTTAACTGTTAACTCATTATGAACTGTTTTTATTAAATGGAATCATCTGATGTACGAAGAGATTAACGAAGTTCCATAGAATTCATCTTAAACAGAAAATACAAACTTAACCCATAATTATTTATTATTTCCTCCCCTGGTACTAATACCAGCTTCCAATAGCTTTTCCATGGGTTGAATAAGTTCCATTAATTCCTCCGTTTTGATTCCAAGACATGTATAGTAAAAATTTTCAAAATTCTCGACGTTTCGGATACTATCTAGAGATGGATAGATGTAGGGTGGTTATTGGTTATTGGTAAGAAGTGATCTGATTCCTTGGTCTTAAATTATCTACTCCACGTAACGAATCACCCATTTTTTAGTTGATTAAAGACCTAAATCTGCCTACTCCTTGGATTTTCTTCGAGGAAATTTAAAAATGAAACAAGGAAATATGGAATAATTAAAATAGAAATAAGAGTTTATATGTTTACCATCCAGAGGACTATCGCTACTGGATTTGTGCTTTCACTGCTTACCAATGAACGTATAACCACCCTCACCACTCACCAACCCTTGAAAATGGCTTCAAAGCGAGAGAATTTTCTTAAATTCCAGCTCATAATCATCTATAAATTAATAGCATCAGTTTAAGTATCGTGATACCAGATTTCAATCTATCCTTTCCATCTATCCCTTTGTTGTGATAAAGTATAAAGAGTCTCGTAGTCTTGGTTGAGAGACTTGAGTAGGAACTCAAAACTTTCAGCTATGATACAGAGCAGAAACAGCAATATAGAACACTAAGAGGTCTGTTAACCTCCAATTTTTTGTTAAATTGAAAAAAACTCCAACTGAGTGCTATAGATTGTTGCCTATGGGGATAATTCTCTATGTTGTGAGCGTGTTTTTGAGTTTTGTAAGCCCTTTAGTAAAGGCCGAGAGAGCACTGAAGATAATCAGCGCCCAAATCGCACTATGACTATTTCAACTCTGGAAACAGTGACCAAAATCAACCAAATTGTACGTGCAGATAATCGAATTAGCATCTGGATAATTACCGATGCTGTAAACACCGATAAAGAAACGGTTAAAACGGTTAAAAATATTTTACACGAGGAATTACATATCAAAAAAGTCTGTGCGAAGTTGGTGCAAAAAAATTTGATTCCTTACCAAAGTTCTTGCTTCAACGGGTCTGCTCAGATTTTCTTGAAAGGTTAGAAAGGTTGGAAAAAGATCTGCTTTGAAAGGGATTCGATTTGAGTCGATGGAAGCGGGAAAGCAAAAAACGGTAGAGCTCCTAACCAAAGGAAAATTCCAGCACTGCTTCCATCAATGGAAAAACGTATGGAAAGGTATGTGTCGAGGAGAGGGGGGTATATTGAAAGGATGTACCAATCTCGAAATTGAACAAAAATTAAATTTGTTCATTATTGAATGGATGAATTATTAACCATGTAATGCCAAAAACATTGTTTTTATTATGAGTATGACGTAATAACGTTTCCAGTATTAGTTTCCAGTATAAACTTCCAGTATTAGTTTATAGTATTAGTTTCCAATGTTAGTTTCCGGTATTAGTTTCCAGTATAAACCTCCAGTATTACTTTATAGTATTAGTTTCCAGTATTAGTTTCCAGTATTGATTTCCGGTATTAGTTTCCAGTATTGGTTTCCGGTATTAGTTTCCAGTATAAACTTCTAGTATTAGTTTCCAGTATTAGTTTCCAGAATTGGTTTCCAATATTAGTTTCCAGTATAAACTTCCAGTATTATTAACCATGTAATGCCAAAAACATTGTTTTTATTATTAGTGGTAAAAAAAGTGTTTTTTCTATAAAATTATACAATAATCTGAAATTGCTGGTTGTCTGAGTATGACGTAAATAACTAAAACTATCAACAAGAAGTTTCCGAAGAAGATAAAAATATTTTTATAACTTAAACGAGGGGAAAACTGTGATAAAAATTATTATGCTTTTACGGCGTTTATCTCAATTATGGTAGCCGTTAACGTTTTATATAGTCTCAAATAGAATAAAACGACAATAATAACAATAAATAATTACATGTCAATAGTTTTAACGACGAAAAATGCCCAATTCTATGTCTATAAAAGATTATAAAATTTTAAATGGACAAAACTGGATCAATTATTCCTAGAAATTTAAGAAAACATCTAAAAATAAATGAAATCATTTTATGGTGGTCTTGGAAACAAAAATATTGATGCTGTTTGCATGCTGGAAGTTTTTAAAAGACTATGTGTGAAATTTTATGACATTTCGCTAAGTCATAAAAAAGTGACAGCCGTTTAAGTGAAGCTACTTTTGTTATTTTCAAAACAATGGATCATCACTAGAGAAGTCGTATGATCCACGCACAGATGGCGCTGCTTATGTCAAATCAATATGACGTTTAAGAAGCACCAACTTTTAAAAGAATATGTGTGAAATTTCATGACATTTCGTTAAGTCATAAAAAAGTGACAGCCGTTTAAGTAAAGCTACTTTTGTTATTTTCAAAACAATGGATCATCACTAGAGAAGTCGTATGATCCACGCACAGATGGCGCTGCTAATGTCAAATCAATATGACGTTTAAGAAGCACCAACTTTTAAAAGAATATGTGTGAAATTTCATGACATTTCGTTAAGTCATAAAAAAGTGACAGCCGTTTAAGTGAAGTTACTTTTGTTATTTTCAAAACAATGGATCATCACTAGAGAAGTCGTATGATCCACGCACAGATGGCGCTGCTAATGTCAAATCAATATGACGTTTAAGAAGCACCAACTTTTAAAAGAATATGTGTGAAATTTCATGACATTTCGTTAAGTCATAAAAAAGTGACAGCCGTTTAAGTAAAGCTACTTTTGTTATTTTCAAAACAATGGATCATCACTAGAGAAGTCGTATGATCCACGCACAGATGGCGCTGCTAATGTCAAATCAATATGACGTTTAAGAAGCACCAACTTTTAAAAGACTATGTGTGAAATTTCATGACATTTCGTTAAGTCATAAAAAAGTGACAGCCGTTTAAGTGAAGCTACTTTTGTTATTTTCAAAACAATGGATCATCACTAGAGAAGTCGTATGATCCACGCACAGATGGCGCTGCTAATGTCAAATCAATATGACGTTTAAGAAGCACCAACTTTTAAAAGAATATGTGTGAAATTTCATGACATTTCGTTAAGTCATAAAAAAGTGACAGCCGTTTAAGTAAAGCTACTTTTGTTATTTTCAAAACAATGGATCATCACTAGAGAAGTCGTATGATCCACGCACAGATGGCGCTGCTAATGTCAAATCAATATGACGTTTAAGAAGCACCAACTTTTAAAAGAATATGTGTGAAATTTCATGACATTTCGTTAAGTCATAAAAAAGTGACAGCCGTTTAAGTAAAGCTACTTTTGTTATTTTCAAAACAATGGATCATCACTAGAGAAGTCGTATGATCCACGCACAGATGGCGCTGCTAATGTCAAATCAATATGACGTTTAAGAAGCACCAACTTTTAAAAGAATATGTGTGAAATTTCATGACATTTCGTTAAGTCATAAAAAAGTGACAGCCGTTTAAGTAAAGCTACTTTTGTTATTTTCAAAACAATGGATCATCACTAGAGAAGTCGTATGATCCACGCACAGATGGCGCTGCTAATGTCAAATCAATATGACGTTTAAGAAGCACCAACTTTTAAAAGACTATGTGTGAAATTTCATGACATTTCGTTAAGTCATAAAAAAGTGACAGCCGTTTAAGTAAAGCTACTTTTGTTAGTTTCAAAACAATGGATCATCACTAGAGAAGTCGTATGATCCACGCACAGATGGCGCTGCTAATGTCAAATCAATATGACGTTTAAGAAGCACCAACTTTTAAAAGACTATGTGTGAAATTTCATGACATTTCGTTAAGTCATAAAAAAGTGACAGCCGTTTAAGTGAAGCTACTTTTGTTATTTTCAAAACAATGGATCATCACTAGAGAAGTCGTATGATCCACGCACAGATGGCGCTGCTAATGTCAAATCAATATGACGTTTAAGAAGCACCAACTTTTAAAAGAATATGTGTGAAATTTCATGACATTTCGTTAAGTCATAAAAAAGTGACAGCCGTTTAAGTGAAGCTACTTTTGTTAGTTTCCAAACAATCCTCTGGCGCATACAATATATTTAGAAAAAGCTTCCCAACGTGCGAGCAATTGGTGATGAATTTTTCCCGCTCCATTACGTTGTCTATTAGTCTCGGTTGAGTATGCGTGCGATTGCTGACTATTTAAATTGATCCTATAAGGACACGACAAATTTTGACATGTGAAAAGTAAACGCCAGATAGGACTCTACAATGTCCAACCAACAAGCAGCTCCCAAAAATGAAAGCGATAATAACGTGAAGAATCATTGTTTGTTATAATAGAAACCAGATTTGAGTCTCTTGAAGCTATGGAAAATATTGACACGAGTCTCGAACAAGCGGATACTTCTAGCAATATTTCAATCAAAAAGTTAAAGTATTTAGAAGGATTTAAAATAAAATCCACCATGTAAATCTCTCCAGCAGATTGTTTCCTTTGTTTAAACTCTTTCCAAAGGACTGAAGATAATTTATTTTTATTTTATCGATTTATCGTATTGATATATTTTGAGTCGTATATATATTTTCGATTCACATATTCGTCTTTCAACACTACGTATCAAAGTTAGAAAATATTTGAACTTCAATTTATGTCATCATATGTCATAAAAACAACAGTTGCTTAGATATTCAAAACCCAAAAACAATCGAAAATTTTTCTCTAAACTAAAATCTAAATACTTAAAAACAAAAGAAGAAATATTATATATTAAGTATTTTGTGATTACTATGACGCCATCTACCTACATAGGGCAGACATCTCATTATTTAGAAAATAGATTAAGAAGTCATCAATACGATAAAAAATATAAAACATTTAATTTTTATGAGGGAATCAAATACGAGAAAAAATCTTCTTTCTGATCATTTCCGTATTTGGAAAGTTTTATGTTTATGAATAACTAATTTATTAGAAATAGCAAATATTTCTGAAACTAATTTCGATCTTTTAGTATTATCTGGAGTGAAAATAGAAATGTATATTGAAGATGCTAAAAAAAACCTTTTGAAGTGATTGAGTTCACGGAAAAATTATCTTGAAAGGAATAGAAGTGTCAATTTCTTCTTCTTTTGACATTGACATTCAAATTTATTCTTTCATTTCTTCAATGATTCCCTCTGCAACCTAGTTTGGTTCTTCTAAAGAAACCTCAGTGATTTTTGCTACTTAAGTTTTCATTATATAACTTTTTCTACAACCGTGAGTAAAAAGTAAATAAAAAAACTAAAACAAAGCAAGAAACAGCTTCCCTTCGGGGCATTGCATCAATTTACAATAATACTAAAATTGATACAAGCTTATCACTCAAGCTCATATCTGCCCTAATTTCCCACAAGACATACCGTCACTGTCCTAAATACACTTTAATTTAATTTTCTTGACGTACGTGATCGAGGTAGTTCATTTAATTTTTGACTGTTGTACAATTATCAAGATCAAAACTTTCAATTTAATACGTTACCGGGATACACACACATCGCATGCTTAGCCTACTTCACTAACAACATTCCAAATTATGCATAAGGGTGTAGGACTTATTTTTAAAGGGTTTGCGTTTCGATTAAGACAACCCAATAACACAAAAAGTATCTAGAAAGAGGATTAAATTGAAAAAATAGTGTCATACTAAAATAATCTTTCAATACCAAAGATGTTTTATGGTTTCCTGTACTTGCTAGAGCAGTTGTGAGCTAGCAGAGCATAAATACATCTTTTAGAAAGCTACCAAGGGATACACAGTTATATTTATAGTTTAAGGATAAATATGTCTGATGGCGAAGAGAAAATGGAAATATTTTTGATCAGAAAAAGTTTAGATAGTATGTAGTTGTCCAAATAACCACCAGACAGTGTGGTTTTGATTATAACTGGAAGATTTTGATCTTCAACTATCAAACCATGGTTTTCATGGTCTTCAAACCATACTAGAGATTCTTCTGATTATATCATTGAAAGAAAGACAGAATATTGTAGCCATGTGAGATCTTCCAGTACAGTGAGATGGTCACCAAGTTATTTTAAGAAATTTTAGCGATGGAGGAAGCAACTAATCCCAAAGAAATCACTGCATGAAGTAACAGATCACCATTCTGTCTGTAAAATGGAGTCATAGATCTGTTGAATATTTGATGTATATTCCCAAGGTTTCTTCGACATTAAATATTCGTGGATCTATCTGGTTAGCACCATTTGGTACTCACTAATGAGCTCTTCTGCATATGATTATTTGTTTTTTTGTGGTTTCAGTGGGTGACTGACGTCTTAAAGTGTTGTGGTTACAGTCACTGTTCATTCTCATCGCAAAGCTCTATTCTCCTTGCTACGTTTTCTTCATTTCCGTTTTCCGGTTGTCTACAAGTTCTCGTAAATATTCGCTTCAGGTATTTTTGATTATAATTAGGTAATCTAGGTTTAAATCCTTCTCGTATCTCATTTCTCTTGTTTAATTGCATGTCTACATCTCTTTTATCAAGTTTTCTTTTGTTTCTTGTTCGTTTTTCTTGGAAATTACTTCATATTATCATATAAAAGTTGTTTTGTCATCTGCATATTTCTAATTTATTGTGATTAAAGAAATCGATTGTAAGGACGACCCTCTCTGGCCTATTTTTCTTGATCTATCATTATTCATGTCAACGTCTATCGGTAAAAAACATCCAAGTGCTGTCAATTTATTCAACGGCATAGCTATTAAGACTGAAATATGGAAGGGGAGGAGTCACACTTTTCATTTTCTTGATAAAGCCGCTTTCACACAAATTTGTCTTTGGGTATGACAAAAAAAAAGTTTCGTATCTGATTATAACTCTGAGATTTCCACGGCGATCTGATATATAATATGAACAAATCATTCATAATACAAGGGGGTCCTAGTATAAGTTTACTAAGCTTAGATGAATTTAGGTTAAACATTTATTTGTTATGAAGATTTGATAACTTTTTTTGGAAAAAAATAAACTTTAAGTGATTGATCTGGACAAACTTTTGGAATTTTGTGAAATAATAATGAGGCATTCAACTTTTTTTAATAATGTATCGTTTTTAGACGAATTTACGTTTAAGTTTAATTTACATATCAGGATTTCCAAAAAATTATTGTTTGTGTAGGAATCGTCGGAGAAAGATTTAATTTTTTTTCAGGAATTGTACATTTGAACTATATTTGGAACAACCAGAAATATTAGATTCCAGTATTGATTTCCAATGTTAGTTTCCAGTATTAATTTCCAGTATAAACTTCTAGTATTAGTTTCCAATGTTAGTTTCCGGTATTAGTTTCCAGTATTAGTTTCCAGTATTAGTTTATAGTATTAGTTTCCAGTATTGGTTTCCATTATTAGTTTATAGTATTAGATTCCAGTATTACTTTCCAGTATTGGTTTCCAGTATTAGTTTCCAGTATTTGTTTCCAATATTAGTTTCCAGTATAAATTTCCAGATTAGTTTATAGTGTTAGTTTCCAATGTTAGTTTCCGGTATTAGTTTCCAGTATTAGTTTCCAGTATTAGTTTCCAATATTAGTTTCCAGAATTAGTTTCCAGTATTAGTTTATAGTATTAGTTTCCAGTATTGGTTTCCAGTATTAGTTTCCAGTATAAACTTCCAGTATTAGTTTATAGTATTAGTTTCCAGTATTAGTTTATATTATTAGTTTCCAATATTAGTTTCCAGCATAAACTTCCAGAGTTAGTTTCCAGTATTAGTTTCCGGTATTATTTTTCAATATTAGTTTTCAGTATAAACTTCCAGTATTAGTTTCCAGAATTAGTTTCCGGTATTAGTTTCCAGTATTAGTTCCCAGTATTAGTTTCCAGTATTAGTTTCCGGTATTAGTTTCCAGTATTAGTTTCCAGTATTAGTTTCCAGTATTAGTTTCCAGTATTAGTTCCCAGTATTAGTTTCCGGTATTATTTTTCAATATTAGTTTTCAGTATAAACTTCCAGTATTAGTTTCCAGAATTAGTTTCCGGTATTAGTTTCCAGTATTAGTTCCCAGTATTAGTTTCCAGTATTAGTTTCCGGTATTAGTTTCCAGAATTAGTTTCCGGTATTAGTTTCCAGTATTAGTTCCCAGTATTAGTTTCCAGTATTAGTTTCCGGTATTAGTTTCCAGTATTGGTTTCCAGTATTAGTTTCCAGTATTTGTTTCCAATATTAGTTTCCAGTATAAACTTTCAGTATTAGTTTATAGTATTAGTTTCCAATGTTAGTTTCCAGTATTAGTTTCCAGTATAAATTTCCAGATTAGTTTATAGTGTTAGTTTCCAATGTTAGTTTCCGGTATTAGTTTCCAGTATTAGTTTCCAGTATTAGTTTCCAATATTAGTTTCCAGTATTAGTTTCCAATATTAGTTTCCAGAATTAGTTTCCAGTATTAGTTTATAGTATTAGTTTATAGTATTAGTTTCCAGTATTGGTTTCCAGTATTAGTTTCCAGTATAAACTTCCAGTATTAGTTTATAGTATTAGTTTCCAGTATTAGTTTATATTATTAGTTTCCAATATTAGTTTCCAGCATAAACTTCCAGAGTTAGTTTCCAGTATTAGTTTCCGGTATTATTTTTCAATATTAGTTTTCAGTATAAACTTCCAGTATTAGTTTCCAGAATTAGTTTCCGGTATTAGTTTCCAGTATTAGTTCCCAGTATTAGTTTCCAGTATTAGTTTCCGGTATTAGTTTCCAGTATTAGTTTCCAGTATTAGTTTCCAGTATTAGTTCCCAGTATTAGTTTCCAGTATTAGTTTCCAACAAGTGTTATTTTCGATACTAGTTTGAGGAAGGTGGATTGAAAGACGTGGATCAATAGAGTGGCCACCTAAATCACCTAATCTTACCTGCTTTCACAATTCTTATCCACAAGCTGGGATTCTGGACTTTTCTACTCAAATTCGATTTTACCTTCTAATTTCATCCAAGAATTTTCATTATTCGGTTCTCTTTCTACGAAGTTCTTCATTTTCTTCTATACCTCCGAATATTTTGTTGCACATTGCAAAAAATTATTTAATGTAATAGTCGTTTAAGAGCCGAAGCATTTTTCGTTTCGATTTTTACTATCTATTAATCGATTTTCACGAAAATTCTGTCTTTCGTTGAAATACTGGTTCAATTCTAGTTGAGAGGACTTGAACGGAATTGATTGTTTCCAAACGGGAGTAATTTAATCCCGTTCATTGACCACGTATCCGTAGAGGAGGCTCTGCATGTTATGTTAATTGAATAAAGTTAATATAGGCCGTATAAAATCGAATTATAGCATACCTAGCTGACTGATGTAGAAATATTTATTTCACCTTCTCATTTATCAACGAATGAATATACATTCTCATATAACCAGTAATATATTAAAAAGATAATCCTACTTGATTTATTACCTAAAATAATATCAGCTGTACGCCACTGGCATATCCAAAGTAAAATTATATTTATTGCAAATACTGTATCATGCTGTTTACAACACGTTAAAGTTTTATTTTAGGTTATAATTTTTTAAATTTATTTCTTGTATATGGTTCGAAGATGTTCCCAAAATTACCTGGTCTAACCTAGAGATGGCGCCATGTTGTTTAGTATGCATGCATACTGCATGATCGTCGAGCTAGCAGACATAGTAGGAATTTCCAAAAGTGCAGTACATCACATCTTAACTGGATAATTCGACATGAGAAAGATGTGCACGTTTGCTCGGAATGGAACAAAAACAGCGTCGTGAAGATGTTTCCATCGAGTGTTTTATAACCATGGGTAAAACGTGTGTCCATAATTTCACATCGGAAGCAAAAGAACAATCAAAACAATGGACTCAAAAGGGAAAACCGGCTCCAAAGAAAGTACAGGTCATTCCATTTGCAGGTAAGGTCAAAGCATCTGTTTCTGGGGATGCGTGTGGGATAATTTCCATTAACTATCTCGTAAAAAGAAAAACATGCACCCTATTCGCCAGATTTAGCCCTCTCGAATTATTTTTTGTTACTAAATTGATAGTAAATGATGGAATACTATGCACCTTCTTGGCAATTTATCGACTAGAAACCATTTTGAACCTTCTAAGGAGACTTCCAGCGCATGCACGTCTGGTGTTTCATTGAAGCATGAGCTTGAATGACGCAGTACATTAAGCTTCTTACAAACCTCTAAGTTATAATTCATAACTTAGAATGATATTCAAAAATCAATTTAGATCTCATAGAGGCACGTGTTGTTTCCAGTGTTTTTTCATCAAAAAGAATCTTTTTAGAGAGCTTAGGAAAAAATTTTATCTTTAACGACCACCCCACTATACATATTTAGGAAAAATCTAGAACCACGTTAAATGTATGATATAAAGTGACATTATTCATTTATCATATTTCAAATATGAGAAAGTGCGTTGTAATTACGGAAAATCGTTTTGCTTTTAAAGTCGATAGCTACAATACCATGACTATCTCAAAACATTTAGTCATCACTTCTCCAGTGGATAAAACAGCCTTCATCTTTTTCGGAACAGGTTTTTCTGTTGCAATCCACTGTCTTAACTGTTTTCCTCTTGTTTCAAAAGTGTAATGGGGGATCCAGGTGTGGATCAACGCAAAAAATCGAGTTGATTTTGCTTAAACTTGATTCACGCGTACTAAATTTTTCACTCAATATTCTATCTTGCTTAAATCTTGTCGTATTCACTGGAATCTGGATCTGTACATAAATTTATCAAAGCTGGAATGACAAGATATGATTATCAACAATCCCTGTCCAATTATTAACCTTTTGAGTTTGTTGTTTCGCGCTTTCCATCGTTCCATCTGCAAGCAAGATCATGGCGTGAAATTTACGTGCGATAATGTAAAAGTTCAAAGAGAAATTTTGAAGAGATCGACCATTCTTATTGATCACGGAAAGGAAAAATATTTGGAGCTAAAAGTTGTTATTTTTTTCCAAACTTTTTGTTTTTGTTGGGCCAGGTACTTCTTGGACCATCTTCGTATGGTATAGAATAGTTTTTTCAATAGAAAATCATAAGCATAAGCAAAAATCACATATTGCAAATGAATCCAGGTATGCAAATTCTTAAAGTTATCCTGCAACGCCAATAGAAAAAGAAATCCAGGAAGAAGACAAACATCGTTAATCAAGAACCTCCACACATTTATTTTGTATCTCCTTCTGTTATACTTTAAATGGTATGGAGGAACCGTCATAGGATGGAACTTTTATAATCTAATCTGCTATGTAAATATGCTGATTACCAAGAAGACATTTGGTAAATCCATATCTTAAACTTGTTTGAAATCAGATTTATTGACTATGATATTGCAAATTCCATTAATAGACTCATAATTATGCGGTATCTGCACACCAATTAATAACCTTTTGAGTTCATTGTTCGTGCTTTTCTCTCATCTAATGAGGATTTCGACCAGTAGCGGCAATTTTAGCAACTACCATGACTACCAAGCAAAAAATTACTTTCATAATAAAACATAACGTCTTCTAATTGGATAACATGTTATGAATAATTCGATCATCATCAAAATCGTGTTCCATGAGCTCCTTGATGTAATAACTAGCATCGATTGTACATATGTGGATTTTTCTGAAACTCAAGAACCAATTTTAGTTCAATTTCATTCCTTATCTGCTTTGTATTTATAGCGAGGTTGTAGCTTACAAAACAAGCCTCAAATATCTAAATACGTCACTGTTATAAAGCTTCAACGACCGGCATTTTCTCCCTAAACAAAGGATATTACATGTGAATTCTTTCTTAATTACCCTTTTTACAAGAAGCAATTTGATGGAATCTTGTTAAGAGCGAAAACGCAAGATTGGAAATAAGGAAAAAAGGAAATCTGACTAAGCAGGAAAATTCTTATTGTGAAAACTAAACTCTAGTCTGTTATTTTTTGTATTTTGACTTAATCCACGCGAATCTTCCATTGTTCCAAACAGTGCAGGAAGTCTTTTTCTGATAGTTCCTTCAGGACGCACGCTGCCTTTTATTTTACAGCTTCGACAGATTGAAGATTTGTTTCTTATTTCAGACACCAGATTTTGCATGTTAAAATTTGCCGCACGCAAATTCTACGAAAATCCGTTGAAATATTGCTACGACAAAATAAAAAAGCAGCTCTTATACAAACGAAGGCAACGGCTATACTGGTTTGTCAACATACACGATAGAAATCGCATTCGATTAATCTTCATACAATTGATAATCTGTAACTTTTGTATTTTCATTTATTTTATTTCATCATCCATTTAATCAACTGTCTCATTTTGATTTCAAATTTTGTATTCTCAAATCGTCTGTTACGAATTGAAGATGATGCTCATTGTAAGTCTTGTCAACCCCAATAAATCAATTCAATACTAAACTAATTACTGATATAAATCAATTTATCAAAGGGATTCAACTAGTTTTGACATTTGCTGAATTATTGAATCAAATAATGCAGCGATTGGGTGTACAGATGCAGCCTAATTATGAAATAGGCAAGTCTACTAATGGAATCTGATTTCAAGCAAGTTTAAGATATGGATTTAACAAATATCTTTCTGGTAATTAGCATATTTCACACTGTGAGTAACTCCATACTATTTTGAGTACAACAGAAGGAGATACAAAATAGATGTGCGTATTAGTAGTGGAGTTTCTTGATTAACCATGTTTGTCTTCTTCCTGGATCTCTTTTTCTATTGGACATGACTTGAAGAATTTGCATATCTGGATTCATTTGCAACTATTCTATACCATACGAAGATGGTCCAAGAAGTACCTGGCCCAACAGAAAACAAAAAGTTTGGAAAAAAATAACAACTTTTAGCTCCAAATATTTTTCCTATCCATGATCAATAAGAATGGTCGATCTCTTCAAAATTCCCATTAACTGCTGAAGTAATTGAAACTTTATTCATCAATTTTGACCATTGTAATAACGGATGTGTGAACTGGTGAAACAACACTTTCTTCTTAGCCAAAAGCAGCGGTTTTTGCTTGATCTCTTTGCCCAAACATTGCAATAAGTTCGCATTATACTCACCGTTGATAACTTTTACATTATCGCACGTAAATTTCACGCCATGATCTTGCTTGCAGATGGAACGATGGAAAGCGCGAAACAACAAACTCAAAAGGTTAATAATTGGACAGGGATTGTTGATAATCATATCTTGTCATTCCAGCTTTGATAAATTTATGTACAGATCCAGATTCCAGTGAATACGACAAGATTTAAGCAAGATAGAATATTGAGTGAAAAATTTAGTACGCGTGAATCAAGTTTAAGCAAAATCAACTCGATTTTTTGCGTTGATCCACACCTGGATCCCCCATTACACTTTTGAAACAAGAGGAAAACAGTTAAGACAGTGGATTGCAACAGAAAAACCTGTTCCGAAAAAGATGAAGGCTGTTTTATCCACTGGAGAAGTGATGACTAAATGTTTTGAGATAGTCATGGTATTGTAGCTATCGACTTTAAAAGCAAAACGATTTTCCATAAGTACAACGCACTTCCTCATATTTCAAGTTGAATAACATCAATTTATATCATAAATTAAACGTGGTTCTAGATTTTTCATAAATATGTATAGTGGGGTGGTCGTTAAAGATAAAATTTTTTCCTAAGCTCTCTAAAAAGATTCTTTTTGATGAAAAAACACTGGAAACAACACGTGCCTCTATGAGATCTAAATTGATTTTTGAATATCATTCTAAGTTATGAATTATAACTTAGAGGTTTGTAAGAAGCTTAATATACTGCGTCATTCAAGCTCATGCTTCAATGAAACACCAGACGTGCATGCGCTGGAAGTCTCCTTAGAATGTTCAAAATAGTTTCTAGTCGATAAATTGCCAAAAAGGTGCATGGCATTCCATCATTTACCATTTTGTTTTTGTTATTTTGGGTAAATAATATAATAAAAAAATTTGTTCCAAAATATTTTTCTTGAACGTTTATTATTTCTATTTGTAAACTGAGTTGTATCTTTCATAAAAAAATATTGAGTATGAGTATGAGTCCTAAAAGTACCTGTTACAACAAAGAAAACCGAAAAGTTCTGGAAAAAATAACAACTTTCAGCTACATACATTTTTTTCCAGCGTTGATGAATAAGAATCGACAAGCTTCTCAAAACAGCTATCAACTGCCGACATCATTTTGGAAAATTTTTGACCACCGAACAATTTTTTCAAGTTTAGGAACAACAAATAATTCGAGGGGGCTAAATCTGGCGACTAGGGTGCATGTTTTTCCCAATGGAAATTATCGCACGAGCGTCCCAAGAAACAGATGCTTTGACCTTTCCTGCAAATGGAAGAGTCTTTGTCTTCTTTCGAGCTGGTTTTTCTCTTTTCAGTCTATTGTTTTTAATTGCTCTTTATTTCGGGTGTGAAGTGATGGCTAGCGTACTCGTCGACGATCATCCAGTACCACTCTGTGGATTTTCTTCAGAATTTCTGGAGTCGTCACCTCATTTGGTCAACCATTACGATAGTGGTTTTCGTAGGTCGTACGGCCTCGTTTAAGCTCTACTATCCAATTTTTAACTGTTGAGAAATACTACAGAAAGCTTGCTTGAAGCTTTTAGTGAAGATATTTATAAATTAAAATAACGTTATATGTAATTTCCGTACCAGGTATGAATGAAGCTTCATGATTAGGTATGAGACGAAGTTACGTTGACGAAGTTTTAGATGGAAAACTGTTTAGCACCAGACTTGGCTCCCAGTGACAAAAAACTGAATGAAGAGGATTTCAGCTGTTTTCTACGACTCAGATAATCGATATTCGATAATCTAAACGAAGATTACATCGAAAAATAAACATGCGTTATTAAATACCAATAAACAAAGTAATTAATTGATTGGTTACCAAAAATATTAAAACATCATTAACGCTTACGATGCACATAATTACTGAGCAATGAATATGCAAATCACGTGATTACTTTTGTTAACTTAAACGCTAATAACTAAATTCCATGTCTATTGGTAATTAGAGACGTTGAATGAGAAGATTGAGTTCATAGTACAAAAAATTTTGAGCACGTTATTAATGATAGATGAGCCAATACGACAAAAATTCAGTTGGAGTAAGCAGGAAATACGAGGGTTGTTCAAATATAAACTGGAATTTTTGAATAAAGGCGCGAAAAATAAAGAGGCATTTGGCAGAATACGAGATAGATGTCGTCCTTCTATGAGTTGTTTCTTTGTATAATCCTCTTCGAAATATAAATTTTGTTCAAGTAAAAGCTCCTATATGCCAACACAATCAAGTTTTTCTTTTAACAAAGACTCAATAACATGCAAATCGCTTTACCTTTGGAATTGGATGCTTTTCATTTTGTTTACTTTCTAATTACTGTTTTAAATTTAAAACCGTATTTTTTTGAAAATATTTTCAGGTTTCGTACCGAATAAACTTCAAGGATAAACTTCCATTTCCACAAGAATACCTTGAGGATTTAGTATTAGAGGTATTAGAGATGATTTATCAGGTTTGATTTTTCAAAAATTCCCTTTCACTTCTCATCGTCACACCTTGGTATGCATTGTTTCTTGAACAGTATTTATTCTGGACACTCCTTGACTACAAAATCATTTAAAAACGATTAAAATCACTTTTTGAGCCTCTGTTGATAGATATTGTCGTTTCTTCTCAATTATTTGGCCTCTATATTTGCAAATCGACTTTTTGGTGGTTTATCTTGAAGCAACAGTTGCCACAGTTATCAATACACCGCATAGTTCACAATTAATTACCGACTGTAAACCGGAAAACTTACTAAAAGTACAAGGAATCAATTTTTTGTGTATTGTCGTTGTTTATTTATACTTTTGAATGATTCACTGATTCTGAGAATTAGAAATTGTAATACAAGACATGGACAAGTTGTTTACTATTCAGTTTGCAGTGGGGTTTAGTGAGGTAAGGGGGTGGCTTTGCTCGAATTTTCGAGTGTCTTAATGAGGTAGATTCTGTCCAGAGTATCAGTTGCCCCAAAAAAAATTTGTAATAGATAGAGACTCGAGAACAATTCATGGAAATTGAGTTTTATGAGATGAAATAAATCTACAAACTGAATTTTTCTTCAAATTTTGCCAAAACAACTTTGGAATTTTCAATGTTTAGTTTATTCCATAAAAAACTGTACGTTCTAAACCGAATATGGTATCATATAATTATCAAGGAACGAATTTGAATATCGTGCTAAACGAATTTCGAAACAGACATTCCAATACCATAAAAATGTTAATGTATTCCCGTTACTTTAGCTGAATTTTCAACGGGCCTCGTTTAAAATAACTAAACGGGGTGTAGAACATATTCTAGTACCCTTCTAAACCCCTTTCAACTAACAGTAAACTAATTTGCGAAACGACCGTAACACATTTGGTTTGCTAATACCGGCGAAATGTCCCAAACTGGACTCGCGTTATTTTAAATATGGCAAACGCGGAATAAGGTTTTAATTAACGGACTGTATAAACAGCCAAATATGTACGGAATTGAACGGGGATCGTTTCAACTTTTTGTTATACATGATACCATTCTTCTTTTATCTATTCTTTCCACTATTTTCGGTCTTTCGTTACTTTTTTCATTTGCTGTATTGTTTTCTTCTGCTACATGTTCTAAATAAGTTTCCTTGGATCTTCTTTTCGTTATTTTCTTATGTATGAAACTATCAAAACTATTACGACAATTGCATCTCGATTTGTAAAAATTCTTCCGAAGAAACTGGGTCTGTTATCAAAGATTTGAACAAACACTTTTGACCTCGACCCAGCCGAACTTAACAACTTCAAAATTATTTCTAAAAGAATCAGTGTCTTCGGCAGACCTGTAGATTGATTTGGGCTAGAGCAAACCATACTCAGCATTCAAACCAAGACTTGCTGCAACGATGAGTTATCAACCAAGTTATTTTTGAATTTTCCAGAAGTGATGATTAAAGTTTTATCTTCTCCAATGAACGAATTCATGCACTAATGACGCTACGTTTTCTATTTTCAATGTCTATACCTCACTTAACAATTAATTTTATACTGCTTCAGTTTTTAGTGATTTCGCAAATGCCTTCGATTGTTTTGATCATGAAATTCTGATTAACGAAAGTTTTGAGCTCAGTTCCTTTTTGTTATTCATTAATGATGTCCCGTTAATGGTAAATTCACTTTATTCGCAGATCTAGGGTGGAGCTTAACATTCTACCATAGATCTGATCAAGTTCTGGTCTGACGTGAACGGTCTCTGTTTAAATACTTAGAAAACTTGTTTTATATTTTTATATTATCCTTAACCATCCTTGTTTTGTCTGTCATTTTTTTTTAATTGTATTATCTCTAGTTGTTTCACTATTTTACTCTGTGTCTTTTTGATTATTACCCATGTCTCACTAGCTTTGTTTCTTCCATTCTCAAGTCTTTCTATTTTCTCGATTGTATCTACTAACTATTATTTCCTTATCGTCTATTTTTACCAGTTTTAGATTTCTGTAACCAATTATTGTCTCCAGTTTATAGTTCGTCTCTTTCATTATTTTTATTATCCTAACCATGGAAAGTATGAATAGATGAGAGCTCAAATTATTAATTTCTCTATTTCAAACTCCTCATCCATTTCCTCATCAAAGTATTTCATTTGGTAATATACTTTTTTTATGTAGTATCATCAATTTATTTTCTTGCAAGTCTCTGAGTAGCTTATTTGCGTTCCATGCTGATTGGAAAATCTTCACTAGCCATCCTTTATAATGATGAAATTACTAAGAACTCTATATAACGTAAAGTCAACGGTTTTTGACGAAGATGTTAACGACATTAATGATTATAAACCTTATATAAACTTTATAGGATGGATTGAAATTCTATTTATCGATTTTTTTGGTATATCTACTTCTTCAATTGCTTAATGTCGTTTTTTGGAGTTTACTCCTTAAGAATCGATTTGCATATACAAGCGGCCCGGTATGAGAAAAATGTGAGGAGTAAAATCTATCGATGAATGACCTCGTTACGTTTTTGGTGCGCATCCTATGATGCGCAACTTTCTAATTTGTTAGTTTCAACATACTTATATTGCTGTTATTGTGAAGTTTCATTATCATTGTGTACCGCTAAAGTGAACTGAAAGTATTTTCAAATAACTATGGCAGAAAAAGGTGTAGATGATATTGCCGGAACATCTAACAAACACGTGGTTGCAAGGTACGTTATAATTCATGTATTATATGTATGGGCATGTGCAATTTGTATTTATTAAATATTTTAATAATTATCGATGTAGTTCATATAAATATTTATTTGAAAACAACACATAAAATTAGATAATCAACCCAATATGGATTATCGAGCGCATCCACATAAAATATAAAATTTCTAACCTAATCAAAAATTAATTTTTTTGTCGATGTCTATAAATTCTTCCACGTTATTATGATTTATTTTATAAATAATTTTTAAATATTAACAACTGTAGTCAATAATTCGATAATATTATCAGAAAAATCGACAATATTTTTTCATTATAATAATGTTTTTATATAATTTTCTTCCGAAAAGTTATTTTTTAGCTTATTTAATTTTTGTTAATTATTAAGATAATATTATATTTTAAATAAAAAATTAATTATAATAATTTAAAAAAAATGTTTATAAAAACCTTTTTTTATCAATTTTCGGTCAAAGTCGGTTAAAATTTTTATAATTATGCATTTATAAGTTTTCTAATTTTTTTTTATATTTTTTGACTAGGAAAAAATCTAAACCTCCAAAAACTCCAGCCGAGAGACAGCGAGCTTACAGATTAAAAAAAAAATTAATGAAGGAAGCCCAAAATATTCTGGCAATCACCAATTTTTTTTAAGTTGAATAAACTCTTTTTGCGTCTGGTTAGACTATCGAACTTAAGGAGTAAACTCCAGTCGTGTGTCAGAGATGACACACACAATTTTTTTTTGTGTGTATTAAGTTGTGAAAC
The DNA here is from genome assembly GCF_026250575.1 of Diorhabda carinulata. Classification (NCBI taxonomy): domain Eukaryota; kingdom Metazoa; phylum Arthropoda; class Insecta; order Coleoptera; family Chrysomelidae; genus Diorhabda; species Diorhabda carinulata. The sequence continues at coordinate 4,595,467 of NC_079464.1, read as the reverse complement.
CAATTAAAATCGATGTTTTTGTTTTCTTTTCGTTTGCGGTAATCTACGATTTATCTTTTCGTTAGCAGACAACGTGTTATATCAAATTATTCATAAATTTTCATAAAGTACAGTATTAATCATATTACTACCCTTTAAAAACCACCAAATGAGTCACCGACACTAGTCCTACTATCCCCTCATCGTCGGCATTTACATTTTTATGCTAATTTTGCCACACTCGAAAAATAATGACATACGAAAAATCTTTTTCACTTCCCTAGTGCCGTGTGTTTCCCTTATACACGTTAAGGCTTTTTATACCAGCAGGACGTATCAAAATGTTTATTCAGTGTGGTACAATCGAGGTTAACCTGAAAAGTCTTCGATTCAATCAATCAATCTTTCAGATTTATTGATTGTTATAAATTTTATACACATGTTTTCATAATCTACAAAAACCTTCTGATGTTCAATAGTTAGTTATTTTTATATTGAAAAACCAAAAAAACTTAAAAATCTTAAGCCCCTGACACTGGTCTAGTGTAGTGATATTAAATCAGCTTCCGAATAACAGTGAACGTGATTTTTTCCCTGCTTGTAGTTCTATTATCCTTTTTCTTGTCTCATATTTTAAAAGGGATCCAAAAAGAAACGAAAAGCAAAACTATAACGTATAATCTTTGGAGAATGAGTAGGTGGAATAGAATTTTATAAAGTTATAAATATTAAACGGGTTTCTTAAATTTTAAACTGAATCTATTCTATTTTCTTTTCTTTATGAGTCACAATTATGGGATTTAAATTTAAGTGTAAGAAATTTACGTAATTTGGTATTTTCTTAAAGATATTTATTTGTGGTTTTTCTTTTCGATATATCGTAGTACGAATTTGCCTACCAACGAATGCACCCTCGTTTGTAAGGGGTGAAAATCTATAGTATAAATTAAGCTTACGGCAGACTTGTATGTGGATGTGCAGTGTTGATTTGGATAAGGGAAACAGAGATGGGAATTAATGGAAATGGTGTGAATGTATGTTTGAAGGTTAATAAAAATGTTTATAAAATCATTTATTGGTCATTCTAGACAAACCCATTACTTATATCTATACATTTGTCATTTCAGTGGATCAGAGCCGTCCAAACATCTTTTGGAAACTTCTGATCTCAATTATTTCAAATACATTTCTAGAAGATGCTGAAAATAGTCTCCACCCTCTACTGAGTAAACCAATAATACGAGGGCTGTTACTTAAGTTTTCAGACAAATAAAAACAAATATCCATAACTGGATATGATTGTATATCATAAATTCGATGTTTTGACTGTTCAAAAACGTTTTTCTTTGAACTGATGTGTCGGATTAAGTCAGCACGGGGCCTGTAGCAAATTCTGGATCCCTTGGTTTGTTCCAAGGTAGATGAGAGAATAAATTATACCATTTTTTGAAATAAACTCCCGATATTTGTTATTACTTTTCATAAATCAAGTTTGCTGTTTAAACTTTGATTGATAAAATATTTTACGTACGTAATTTTAAATATTTATCACCAAATTCAAATATATATTTGTGTTAATAAATGTACAACTAGACTAACAGGGTTTATTTTGCATAAGTTCTTGATATTGCCGTTTTGTATTCAAATGTTGATTCTTACTTGTATGCGTGAACTATCTTTGATGTCCAATATTTTTGAACTAGCCCACCGAGACAGGCGTTAGTGTGCGGGGCTTCTCAATTCGCAGGCCCGTTAGCATTTGCTACGTGGCTAATCCGGCACTGATTATAGAATACGTATTATGTAAAAACTTAGTTGAAGAGTAAATTTATATAAAATATCATTAATTGTAGGCGTTTCAAATTTTAGTCTACTGTTTTCGATGTTATCTTAAAGATTAATTTGTTATCAGATGATATTTTTGAGAATTCTCATTCAAGGAACGGTAATTTTTTATTATATATATATACAGTAATGAGTGAAATAATTTGTTGTTAAGTAACCGAATACCCTCCATCTCTAGTGACTGAAAAGACTGTTCGTTAGTGGTTCGGATTACAAGTACACCCTAATTGCTGGTTCAGAGGAAAGGAAATGTGATAGGAATTTTTGCTTTTCCTGTTTGCCGTATTAAGGATTCAGGATGTAGGGTTAATGACTACTAACAAAGTTTTTGTTTAAAGTGTACGTGGTTTTAACAATACACAAAAGCCACTTGTTAATTATTTTTTATCCCTATCATAGTGTTTTCTCTCCAAAGAAATATTTTAATACCCTCGATGAATATAATTTTTTCGTGTTTTCAAATCGTCTTTATTTTAGGTCTTTTTTGGTTTAAAACCATTTTCGGGCCATAAAAAATCTTTGAATATATCTAAAAAATAAAAAAAAATATTTTAAAATAGAAGAGACTTCGATTTAAGATGATTTAGAAACATCAACATTTTAAAATGACTAAGAAATGAAAAATTGAAGAAATAAATTTTTCATGTTTCCAAATCGTCTTGATTTTAGGTCTTTTTTGGTTTAAAACCACTTTCTGGCTATAAAAAATCTTTGAATATATCTAAAAAATAAAAAAAAATATTCTAGAACCGAAGAGACTTCGATTCAAGACGATCCAGAAACATCAACATTTTAAAATGACTAAGAAATGAAAAATTGAAGAAATAAATTTTTCATGTTTCCAAATCGTCTTGATTTTAGGTCTTTTTTGGTTTAAAACCACTTTCAGGCTATAAAAAATCTTTGAATATATCTAAAAAATAAAAAAAAATATTCTAGAACCGAAGAGACTTCGATTCAAGACGATCCAGAAACATCAACATTTTAAAATGACTAAGAAATGAAAAATTGAAGAAATAAATTTTTCATGTTTCCAAATCGTCTTGATTTTAGGTCTTTTTTGGTTTAAAACCACTTTCTGGCTATAAAAAATCTTTGAATATATCTAAAAAATAAAAAAAAATATTCTAGAACCGAAGAGACTTCGATTTAAGATGATTTAGAAACATCAACATTTTAAAATGACTAAGAAATGAAAAATTGAAGAAATAAATTTTTCATGTTTCCAAATCGTCTTGATTTTAGGTCTTTTTTGGTTTAAAACCACTTTCTGGCTATAAAAAATCTTTGAATATATCTAAAAAATAAAAAAAAATATTCTAGAACCGAAGAGACTTCGATTTAAGATGATTTAGAAACATCAACATTTTAAAATGACTAAGAAATGAAAAATTGAAGAAATGAATTTTTCATGTTTCCAAATCGTCTTGATTTTAGGTCTTTTTTGGTTTAAAACCACTTTCTGGCTATAAAAAATCTTTGAATATATCTAAAAAATAAAAAAAAATATTTTAGAACCGAAGAGACTTCGATTCAAGATGATCCAGAAACATCAACATTTTAAAATGACTAAGAAATGAAAAATTGAAGAAATAAATTTTTCATGTTTCCAAATCGTCTTGATTTTAGGTCTTTTTTGGTTTAAAACCACTTTCAGGCTATAAAAAATCTTTGAATATATCTAAAAAATAAAAAAAAATATTCTAGAACCGAAGAGACTTCGATTCAAGACGATCCAGAAACATCAACATTTTAAAATGACTAAGAAATGAAAAATTGAAGAAATAAATTTTTCATGTTTCCAAATCGTCTTGATTTTAGGTCTTTTTTGGTTTAAAACCACTTTCAGGCTATAAAAAATCTTTGAATATATCTAAAAAATAAGAAAAAATATTCTAGAACCGAAGAGACTTCGATTCAAGACGATCCAGAAACATCAACATTTTAAAATGACTAAGAAATGAAAAATTGAAGAAATAAATTTTTCATGTTTCCAAATCGTCTTGATTTTAGGTCTTTTTTGGTTTAAAACCACTTTCAGGCTATAAAAAATCTTTGAATATATCTAAAAAATAAAAAAAAATATTCTAGAACCGAAGAGACTTCGATTCAAGACGATCCAGAAACATCAACATTTTAAAATGACTAAGAAATGAAAAATTGAAGAAATAAATTTTTCATGTTTCCAAATCGTCTTGATTTTAGGTCTTTTTTGGTTTAAAACCACTTTCAGGCTATAAAAAATCTTTGAATATATCTAAAAAATAAAAAAAAATATTTTAGAACCGAAGAGACTTCGATTCAAGACGATCCAGAAACATCAACATTTTAAAATGACTAAGAAATGAAAAATTGAAGAAATAAATTTTTCATGTTTCCAAATCGTCTTGATTTTAGGTCTTTTTTGGTTTAAAACCACTTTCAGGCTATAAAAAATCTTTGAATATATCTAAAAAATAAGAAAAAATATTCTAGAACCGAAGAGACTTCGATTCAAGACGATCCAGAAACATCAACATTTTAAAATGACTAAGAAATGAAAAATTGAAGAAATAAATTTTTCATGTTTCCAAATCGTCTTGATTTTAGGTCTTTTTTGGTTTAAAACCACTTTCAGGCTATAAAAAATCTTTGAATATATCTAAAAAATAAGAAAAAATATTCTAGAACCGAAGAGACTTCGATTCAAGACGATCCAGAAACATCAACATTTTAAAATGACTAAGAAATGAAAAATTGAAGAAATAAATTTTTCATGTTTCCAAATCGTCTTGATTTTAGGTCTTTTTTGGTTTAAAACCACTTTCAGGCTATAAAAAATCTTTGAATATATCTAAAAAATAAAAAAAAATATTTTAGAACCGAAGAGACTTCGATTCAAGACGATCCAGAAACATCAACATTTTAAAATGACTAAGAAATGAAAAATTGAAGAAATAAATTTTTCATGTTTCCAAATCGTCTTGATTTTAGGTCTTTTTTGGTTTAAAACCACTTTCAGGCTATAAAAAATCTTTGAATATATCTAAAAAATAAGAAAAAATATTCTAGAACCGAAGAGACTTCGATTCAAGACGATCCAGAAACATCAACATTTTAAAATGACTAAGAAATGAAAAATTGAAGAAATAAATTTTTCATGTTTCCAAATCGTCTTGATTTTAGGTCTTTTTTGGTTTAAAACCACTTTCAGGCTATAAAAAATCTTTGAATATATCTAAAAAATAAAAAAAAATATTTTAGAACCGAAGAGACTTCGATTCAAGACGATCCAGAAACATCAACATTTTAAAATGACTAAGAAATGAAAAATTGAAGAAATAAATTTTTCATGTTTCCAAATCGTCTTGATTTTAGGTCTTTTTTGGTTTAAAACCACTTTCAGGCTATAAAAAATCTTTGAATATATCTAAAAAATAAGAAAAAATATTCTAGAACCGAAGAGACTTCGATTCAAGACGATCCAGAAACATCAACATTTTAAAATGACTAAGAAATGAAAAATTGAAGAAATAAATTTTTCATGTTTCCAAATCGTCTTGATTTTAGGTCTTTTTTGGTTTAAAACCACTTTCAGGCTATAAAAAATCTTTGAATATATCTAAAAAATAAGAAAAAATATTCTAGAACCGAAGAGACTTCGATTCAAGACGATCCAGAAACATCAACATTTTAAAATGACTAAGAAATGAAAAATTGAAGAAATAAATTTTTCATGTTTCCAAATCGTCTTGATTTTAGGTCTTTTTTGGTTTAAAACCACTTTCAGGCTATAAAAAATCTTTGAATATATCTAAAAAATAAAAAAAAATATTTTAGAACCGAAGAGACTTCGATTCAAGACGATCCAGAAACATCAACATTTTAAAATGACTAAGAAATGAAAAATTGAAGAAATAAATTTTTCATGTTTCCAAATCGTCTTGATTTTAGGTCTTTTTTGGTTTAAAACCACTTTCAGGCTATAAAAAATCTTTGAATATATCTAAAAAATAAGAAAAAATATTCTAGAACCGAAGAGACTTCGATTCAAGACGATCCAGAAACATCAACATTTTAAAATGACTAAGAAATGAAAAATTGAAGAAATAAATTTTTCATGTTTCCAAATCGTCTTGATTTTAGGTCTTTTTTGGTTTAAAACCACTTTCAGGCTATAAAAAATCTTTGAATATATCTAAAAAATAAAAAAAAATATTCTAGAACCGAAGAGACTTCGATTCAAGACGATCCAGAAACATCAACATTTTAAAATGACTAAGAAATGAAAAATTGAAGAAATAAATTTTTCATGTTTCCAAATCGTCTTGATTTTAGGTCTTTTTTGGTTTAAAACCACTTTCAGGCTATAAAAAATCTTTGAATATATCTAAAAAATAAAAAAAAATATTTTAGAACCGAAGAGACTTCGATTCAAGACGATCCAGAAACATCAACATTTTAAAATGACTAAGAAATGAAAAATTGAAGAAATAAATTTTTCATGTTTCCAAATCGTCTTGATTTTAGGTCTTTTTTGGTTTAAAACCACTTTCAGGCTATAAAAAATCTTTGAATATATCTAAAAAATAAAAAAAAATATTCTAGAACCGAAGAGACTTCGATTTAAGATGATTTAGAAACATCAACATTTTAAAATGACTAAGAAATGAAAAATTGAAGAAATAAATTTTTCATGTTTCCAAATCGTCTTGATTTTAGGTCTTTTTTGGTTTAAAACCACTTTCAGGCTATAAAAAATCTTTGAATATATCTAAAAAATAAAAAAAAATATTTTAGAACCGAAGAGACTTCGATTCAAGACGATCCAGAAACATCAACATTTTAAAATGACTAAGAAATGAAAAATTGAAGAAATAAATTTTTCATGTTTCCAAATCGTCTTGATTTTAGGTCTTTTTTGGTTTAAAACCACTTTCAGGCTATAAAAAATCTTTGAATATATCTAAAAAATAAAAAAAAATATTCTAGAACCGAAGAGACTTCGATTCAAGACGATCCAGAAACATCAACATTTTAAAATGACTAAGAAATGAAAAATTGAAGAAATAAATTTTTCATGTTTCCAAATCGTCTTGATTTTAGGTCTTTTTTGGTTTAAAACCACTTTCTGGCTATAAAAAATCTTTGAATATATCTAAAAAATAAAAAAAAATATTCTAGAACCGAAGAGACTTCGATTTAAGATGATTTAGAAACATCAACATTTTAAAATGACTAAGAAATGAAAAATTGAAGAAATAAATTTTTCATGTTTCCAAATCGTCTTGATTTTAGGTCTTTTTTGGTTTAAAACCACTTTCAGGCTATAAAAAATCTTTGAATATATCTAAAAAATAAAAAAAAATATTTTAGAACCGAAGAGACTTCGATTCAAGACGATCCAGAAACATCAACATTTTAAAATGACTAAGAAATGAAAAATTGAAGAAATAAATTTTTCATGTTTCCAAATCGTCTTGATTTTAGGTCTTTTTTGGTTTAAAACCACTTTCAGGCTATAAAAAATCTTTGAATATATCTAAAAAATAAAAAAAAATATTTTAGAACCGAAGAGACTTCGATTCAAGACGATCCAGAAACATCAACATTTTAAAATGACTAAGAAATGAAAAATTGAAGAAATAAATTTTTCATGTTTCCAAATCGTCTTGATTTTAGGTCTTTTTTGGTTTAAAACCACTTTCTGGCTATAAAAAATCTTTGAATATATCTAAAAAATAAAAAAAAATATTCTAGAACCGAAGAGACTTCGATTTAAGATGATTTAGAAACATCAACATTTTAAAATGACTAAGAAATGAAAAATTGAAGAAATAAATTTTTCATGTTTCCAAATCGTCTTGATTTTAGGTCTTTTTTGGTTTAAAACCACTTTCAGGCTATAAAAAATCTTTGAATATATCTAAAAAATAAAAAAAAATATTTTAGAACCGAAGAGACTTCGATTCAAGACGATCCAGAAACATCAACATTTTAAAATGACTAAGAAATGAAAAATTGAAGAAATAAATTTTTCATGTTTCCAAATCGTCTTGATTTTAGGTCTTTTTTGGTTTAAAACCACTTTCAGGCTATAAAAAATCTTTGAATATATCTAAAAAATAAAAAAAAATATTCTAGAACCGAAGAGACTTCGATTCAAGATGATTTAGAAACATCAACATTTTAAAATGACTAAGAAATGAAAAATTGAAGAAATAAATTTTTCATGTTTCCAAATCGTCTTGATTTTAGGTCTTTTTTGGTTTAAAACCACTTTCTGGCTATAAAAAATCTTTGAATATATCTAAAAAATAAAAAAAAATATTCTAGAACCGAAGAGACTTCGATTTAAGATGATTTAGAAACATCAACATTTTAAAATGACTAAGAAATGAAAAATTGAAGAAATAAATTTTTCATGTTTCCAAATCGTCTTGATTTTAGGTCTTTTTTGGTTTAAAACCACTTTCAGGCTATAAAAAATCTTTGAATATATCTAAAAAATAAAAAAAAATATTTTAGAACCGAAGAGACTTCGATTCAAGACGATCCAGAAACATCAACATTTTAAAATGACTAAGAAATGAAAAATTGAAGAAATAAATTTTTCATGTTTCCAAATCGTCTTGATTTTAGGTCTTTTTTGGTTTAAAACCACTTTCAGGCTATAAAAAATCTTTGAATATATCTAAAAAATAAAAAAAAATATTCTAGAACCGAAGAGACTTCGATTCAAGACGATCCAGAAACATCAACATTTTAAAATGACTAAGAAATGAAAAATTGAAGAAATAAATTTTTCATGTTTCCAAATCGTCTTGATTTTAGGTCTTTTTTGGTTTAAAACCACTTTCAGGCTATAAAAAATCTTTGAATATATCTAAAAAATAAAAAAAAATATTTTAGAACCGAAGAGACTTCGATTCAAGACGATCCAGAAACATCAACATTTTAAAATGACTAAGAAATGAAAAATTGAAGAAATAAATTTTTCATGTTTCCAAATCGTCTTGATTTTAGGTCTTTTTTGGTTTAAAACCACTTTCAGGCTATAAAAAATCTTTGAATATATCTAAAAAATAAAAAAAAATATTCTAGAACCGAAGAGACTTCGATTCAAGACGATCCAGAAACATCAACATTTTAAAATGACTAAGAAATGAAAAATTGAAGAAATAAATTTTTCATGTTTCCAAATCGTCTTGATTTTAGGTCTTTTTTGGTTTAAAACCACTTTCAGGCTATAAAAAATCTTTGAATATATCTAAAAAATAAAAAAAAATATTTTAGAACCGAAGAGACTTCGATTCAAGACGATCCAGAAACATCAACATTTTAAAATGACTAAGAAATGAAAAATTGAAGAAATAAATTTTTCATGTTTCCAAATCGTCTTGATTTTAGGTCTTTTTTGGTTTAAAACCACTTTCAGGCTATAAAAAATCTTTGAATATATCTAAAAAATAAAAAAAAATATTCTAGAACCGAAGAGACTTCGATTCAAGACGATCCAGAAACATCAACATTTTAAAATGACTAAGAAATGAAAAATTGAAGAAATAAATTTTTCATGTTTCCAAATCGTCTTGATTTTAGGTCTTTTTTGGTTTAAAACCACTTTCTGGCTATAAAAAATCTTTGAATATATCTAAAAAATAAAAAAAAATATTCTAGAACCGAAGAGACTTCGATTTAAGATGATTTAGAAACATCAACATTTTAAAATGACTAAGAAATGAAAAATTGAAGAAATAAATTTTTCATGTTTCCAAATCGTCTTGATTTTAGGTCTTTTTTGGTTTAAAACCACTTTCTGGCTATAAAAAATCTTTGAATATATCTAAAAAATAAAAAAAAATATTTTAGAACCGAAGAGACTTCGATTCAAGACGATCCAGAAACATCAACATTTTAAAATGACTAAGAAATGAAAAATTGAAGAAATAAATTTTTCATGTTTCCAAATCGTCTTGATTTTAGGTCTTTTTTGGTTTAAAACCACTTTCAGGCTATAAAAAATCTTTGAATATATCTAAAAAATAAAAAAAAATATTCTAGAACCGAAGAGACTTCGATTCAAGACGATCCAGAAACATCAACATTTTAAAATGACTAAGAAATGAAAAATTGAAGAAATAAATTTTTCATGTTTCCAAATCGTCTTGATTTTAGGTCTTTTTTGGTTTAAAACCACTTTCTGGCTATAAAAAATCTTTGAATATATCTAAAAAATAAAAAAAAATATTCTAGAACCGAAGAGACTTCGATTTAAGATGATTTAGAAACATCAACATTTTAAAATGACTAAGAAATGAAAAATTGAAGAAATAAATTTTTCATGTTTCCAAATCGTCTTGATTTTAGGTCTTTTTTGGTTTAAAACCACTTTCTGGCTATAAAAAATCTTTGAATATATCTAAAAAATAAAAAAAAATATTTTAGAACCGAAGAGACTTCGATTCAAGACGATCCAGAAACATCAACATTTTAAAATGACTAAGAAATGAAAAATTGAAGAAATAAATTTTTCATGTTTCCAAATCGTCTTGATTTTAGGTCTTTTTTGGTTTAAAACCACTTTCAGGCTATAAAAAATCTTTGAATATATCTAAAAAATAAAAAAAAATATTCTAGAACCGAAGAGACTTCGATTCAAGACGATCCAGAAACATCAACATTTTAAAATGACTAAGAAATGAAAAATTGAAGAAATAAATTTTTCATGTTCCAAATCGTCTTGATTTTAGGTCTTTTTTGGTTTAAAACCACTTTCAGGCTATAAAAAATCTTTGAATATATCTAAAAAATAAAAAAAAATATTTTAGAACCGAAGAGACTTCGATTCAAGACGATCCAGAAACATCAACATTTTAAAATGACTAAGAAATGAAAAATTGAAGAAATAAATTTTTCATGTTTCCAAATCGTCTTGATTTTAGGTCTTTTTTGGTTTAAAACCACTTTCAGGCTATAAAAAATCTTTGAATATATCTAAAAAATAGAAAAAAATATTTTAGAACCGAAGAGACTTCGATTCAAGACGATCCAGAAACATCAACATTTTAAAATGACTAAGAAATGAAAAATTGAAGAAATAAATTTTTCATGTTTCCAAATCGTCTTGATTTTAGGTCTTTTTTGGTTTAAAACCACTTTCAGGCTATAAAAAATCTTTGAATATATCTAAAAAATAAAAAAAAATATTCTAGAACCGAAGAGACTTCGATTCAAGACGATCCAGAAACATCAACATTTTAAAATGACTAAGAAATGAAAAATTGAAGAAATAAATTTTTCATGTTTCCAAATCGTCTTGATTTTAGGTCTTTTTTGGTTTAAAACCACTTTCAGGCTATAAAAAATCTTTGAATATATCTAAAAAATAAAAAAAAATATTTTAGAACCGAAGAGACTTCGATTCAAGACGATCCAGAAACATCAACATTTTAAAATGACTAAGAAATGAAAAATTGAAGAAATAAATTTTTCATGTTTCCAAATCGTCTTGATTTTAGGTCTTTTTTGGTTTAAAACCACTTTCAGGCTATAAAAAATCTTTGAATATATCTAAAAAATAAAAAAAAATATTCTAGAACCGAAGAGACTTCGATTCAAGACGATCCAGAAACATCAACATTTTAAAATGACTAAGAAATGAAAAATTGAAGAAATAAATTTTTCATGTTTCCAAATCGTCTTGATTTTAGGTCTTTTTTGGTTTAAAACCACTTTCAGGCTATAAAAAATCTTTGAATATATCTAAAAAATAAAAAAAAAATATTCTAGAACCGAAGAGACTTCGATTCAAGACGATCCAGAAACATCAACATTTTAAAATGACTAAGAAATGAAAAATTGAAGAAATAAATTTTTCATGTTTCCAAATCGTCTTGATTTTAGGTCTTTTTTGGTTTAAAACCACTTTCAGGCTATAAAAAATCTTTGAATATATCTAAAAAATAGAAAAAAATATTCTAGAACCGAAGAGACTTCGATTTAAGATGATTTAGAAACATCAACATTTTAAAATGACTAAGAAATGAAAAATTGAAGAAATAAATTTTTCATGTTTCCAAATCGTCTTGATTTTAGGTCTTTTTTGGTTTAAAACCACTTTCTGGCTATAAAAAATCTTTGAATATATCTAAAAAATAAAAAAAAATATTTTAGAACCGAAGAGACTTCGATTCAAGACGATCCAGAAACATCAACATTTTAAAATGACTAAGAAATGAAAAATTGAAGAAATAAATTTTTCATGTTTCCAAATCGTCTTGATTTTAGGTCTTTTTTGGTTTAAAACCACTTTCAGGCTATAAAAAATCTTTGAATATATCTAAAAAATAAAAAAAAATATTCTAGAACCGAAGAGACTTCGATTCAAGACGATCCAGAAACATCAACATTTTAAAATGACTAAGAAATGAAAAATTGAAGAAATAAATTTTTCATGTTTCCAAATCGTCTTGATTTTAGGTCTTTTTTGGTTTAAAACCACTTTCTGGCTATAAAAAATCTTTGAATATATCTAAAAAATAAAAAAAAATATTCTAGAACCGAAGAGACTTCGATTTAAGATGATTTAGAAACATCAACATTTTAAAATGACTAAGAAATGAAAAATTGAAGAAATAAATTTTTCATGTTTCCAAATCGTCTTGATTTTAGGTCTTTTTTGGTTTAAAACCACTTTCTGGCTATAAAAAATCTTTGAATATATCTAAAAAATAAAAAAAAATATTTTAGAACCGAAGAGACTTCGATTCAAGACGATCCAGAAACATCAACATTTTAAAATGACTAAGAAATGAAAAATTGAAGAAATAAATTTTTCATGTTTCCAAATCGTCTTGATTTTAGGTCTTTTTTGGTTTAAAACCACTTTCAGGCTATAAAAAATCTTTGAATATATCTAAAAAATAAAAAAAAATATTCTAGAACCGAAGAGACTTCGATTCAAGACGATCCAGAAACATCAACATTTTAAAATGACTAAGAAATGAAAAATTGAAGAAATAAATTTTTCATGTTCCAAATCGTCTTGATTTTAGGTCTTTTTTGGTTTAAAACCACTTTCAGGCTATAAAAAATCTTTGAATATATCTAAAAAATAAAAAAAAATATTTTAGAACCGAAGAGACTTCGATTCAAGACGATCCAGAAACATCAACATTTTAAAATGACTAAGAAATGAAAAATTGAAGAAATAAATTTTTCATGTTTCCAAATCGTCTTGATTTTAGGTCTTTTTTGGTTTAAAACCACTTTCTGGCTATAAAAAATCTTTGAATATATCTAAAAAATAAAAAAAAATATTTTAGAACCGAAGAGACTTCGATTCAAGACGATCCAGAAACATCAACATTTTAAAATGACTAAGAAATGAAAAATTGAAGAAATAAATTTTTCATGTTTCCAAATCGTCTTGATTTTAGGTCTTTTTTGGTTTAAAACCACTTTCAGGCTATAAAAAATCTTTGAATATATCTAAAAAATAAAAAAAAATATTCTAGAACCGAAGAGACTTCGATTCAAGACGATCCAGAAACATCAACATTTTAAAATGACTAAGAAATGAAAAATTGAAGAAATAAATTTTTCATGTTTCCAAATCGTCTTGATTTTAGGTCTTTTTTGGTTTAAAACCACTTTCTGGCTATAAAAAATCTTTGAATATATCTAAAAAATAAAAAAAAATATTCTAGAACCGAAGAGACTTCGATTTAAGATGATTTAGAAACATCAACATTTTAAAATGACTAAGAAATGAAAAATTGAAGAAATAAATTTTTCATGTTTCCAAATCGTCTTGATTTTAGGTCTTTTTTGGTTTAAAACCACTTTCTGGCTATAAAAAATCTTTGAATATATCTAAAAAATAAAAAAAAATATTTTAGAACCGAAGAGACTTCGATTCAAGACGATCCAGAAACATCAACATTTTAAAATGACTAAGAAATGAAAAATTGAAGAAATAAATTTTTCATGTTTCCAAATCGTCTTGATTTTAGGTCTTTTTTGGTTTAAAACCACTTTCAGGCTATAAAAAATCTTTGAATATATCTAAAAAATAAAAAAAAATATTCTAGAACCGAAGAGACTTCGATTCAAGACGATCCAGAAACATCAACATTTTAAAATGACTAAGAAATGAAAAATTGAAGAAATAAATTTTTCATGTTTCCAAATCGTCTTGATTTTAGGTCTTTTTTGGTTTAAAACCACTTTCTGGCTATAAAAAATCTTTGAATATATCTAAAAAATAAAAAAAAATATTCTAGAACCGAAGAGACTTCGATTTAAGATGATTTAGAAACATCAACATTTTAAAATGACTAAGAAATGAAAAATTGAAGAAATAAATTTTTCATGTTTCCAAATCGTCTTGATTTTAGGTCTTTTTTGGTTTAAAACCACTTTCTGGCTATAAAAAATCTTTGAATATATCTAAAAAATAAAAAAAAATATTTTAGAACCGAAGAGACTTCGATTCAAGACGATCCAGAAACATCAACATTTTAAAATGACTAAGAAATGAAAAATTGAAGAAATAAATTTTTCATGTTTCCAAATCGTCTTGATTTTAGGTCTTTTTTGGTTTAAAACCACTTTCAGGCTATAAAAAATCTTTGAATATATCTAAAAAATAAAAAAAAATATTCTAGAACCGAAGAGACTTCGATTCAAGACGATCCAGAAACATCAACATTTTAAAATGACTAAGAAATGAAAAATTGAAGAAATAAATTTTTCATGTTTCCAAATCGTCTTGATTTTAGGTCTTTTTTGGTTTAAAACCACTTTCTGGCTATAAAAAATCTTTGAATATATCTAAAAAATAAAAAAAAATATTCTAGAACCGAAGAGACTTCGATTCAAGACGATCCAGAAACATCAACATTTTAAAATGACTAAGAAATGAAAAATTGAAGAAATAAATTTTTCATGTTTCCAAATCGTCTTGATTTTAGGTCTTTTTTGGTTTAAAACCACTTTCAGGCTATAAAAAATCTTTGAATATATCTAAAAAATAAAAAAAAATATTCTAGAACCGAAGAGACTTCGATTCAAGACGATCCAGAAACATCAACATTTTAAAATGACTAAGAAATGAAAAATTGAAGAAATAAATTTTTCATGTTTCCAAATCGTCTTGATTTTAGGTCTTTTTTGGTTTAAAACCACTTTCAGGCTATAAAAAATCTTTGAATATATCTAAAAAATAAAAAAAAATATTTTAGAACCGAAGAGACTTCGATTCAAGACGATCCAGAAACATCAACATTTTAAAATGACTAAGAAATGAAAAATTGAAGAAATAAATTTTTCATGTTTCCAAATCGTCTTGATTTTAGGTCTTTTTTGGTTTAAAACCACTTTCTGGCTATAAAAAATCTTTGAATATATCTAAAAAATAAAAAAAAATATTCTAGAACCGAAGAGACTTCGATTTAAGATGATTTAGAAACATCAACATTTTAAAATGACTAAGAAATGAAAAATTGAAGAAATAAATTTTTCATGTTTCCAAATCGTCTTGATTTTAGGTCTTTTTTGGTTTAAAACCACTTTCTGGCTATAAAAAATCTTTGAATATATCTAAAAAATAAAAAAAAATATTTTAGAACCGAAGAGACTTCGATTCAAGACGATCCAGAAACATCAACATTTTAAAATGACTAAGAAATGAAAAATTGAAGAAATAAATTTTTCATGTTTCCAAATCGTCTTGATTTTAGGTCTTTTTTGGTTTAAAACCACTTTCTGGCTATAAAAAATCTTTGAATATATCTAAAAAATAAAAAAAAAATATTCTAGAACCGAAGAGACTTCGATTCAAGACGATCCAGAAACATCAACATTTTAAAATGACTAAGAAATGAAAAATTGAAGAAATAAATTTTTCATGTTTCCAAATCGTCTTGATTTTAGGTCTTTTTTGGTTTAAAACCACTCTCAGGCTATAAAAAATCTTTGAATATATCTAAAAAATAAAAAAAAATATTTTAGAACCGAAGAGACTTCGATTCAAGACGATCCAGAAACATCAACATTTTAAAATGACTAAGAAATGAAAAATTGAAGAAATAAATTTTTCATGTTTCCAAATCGTCTTGATTTTAGGTCTTTTTTGGTTTAAAACCACTTTCAGGCTATAAAAAATCTTTGAATATATCTAAAAAATAAAAAAAAATATTCTAGAACCGAAGAGACTTCGATTCAAGACGATCCAGAAACATCAACATTTTAAAATGACTAAGAAATGAAAAATTGAAGAAATAAATTTTTCATGTTTCCAAATCGTCTTGATTTTAGGTCTTTTTTGGTTTAAAACCACTTTCTGGCTATAAAAAATCTTTGAATATATCTAAAAAATAAAAAAAAATATTCTAGAACCGAAGAGACTTCGATTTAAGATGATTTAGAAACATCAACATTTTAAAATGACTAAGAAATGAAAAATTGAAGAAATAAATTTTTCATGTTTCCAAATCGTCTTGATTTTAGGTCTTTTTTGGTTTAAAACCACTTTCTGGCTATAAAAAATCTTTGAATATATCTAAAAAATAAAAAAAAATATTTTAGAACCGAAGAGACTTCGATTCAAGACGATCCAGAAACATCAACATTTTAAAATGACTAAGAAATGAAAAATTGAAGAAATAAATTTTTCATGTTTCCAAATCGTCTTGATTTTAGGTCTTTTTTGGTTTAAAACCACTTTCAGGCTATAAAAAATCTTTGAATATATCTAAAAAATAAAAAAAAATATTCTAGAACCGAAGAGACTTCGATTCAAGACGATCCAGAAACATCAACATTTTAAAATGACTAAGAAATGAAAAATTGAAGAAATAAATTTTTCATGTTTCCAAATCGTCTTGATTTTAGGTCTTTTTTGGTTTAAAACCACTTTCTGGCTATAAAAAATCTTTGAATATATCTAAAAAATAAAAAAAAATATTCTAGAACCGAAGAGACTTCGATTCAAGACGATCCAGAAACATCAACATTTTAAAATGACTAAGAAATGAAAAATTGAAGAAATAAATTTTTCATGTTTCCAAATCGTCTTGATTTTAGGTCTTTTTTGGTTTAAAACCACTTTCAGGCTATAAAAAATCTTTGAATATATCTAAAAAATAAAAAAAAATATTCTAGAACCGAAGAGACTTCGATTCAAGACGATCCAGAAACATCAACATTTTAAAATGACTAAGAAATGAAAAATTGAAGAAATAAATTTTTCATGTTTCCAAATCGTCTTGATTTTAGGTCTTTTTTGGTTTAAAACCACTTTCAGGCTATAAAAAATCTTTGAATATATCTAAAAAATAAAAAAAAAATATTTTAGAACCGAAGAGACTTCGATTCAAGACGATCCAGAAACATCAACATTTTAAAATGACTAAGAAATGAAAAATTGAAGAAATAAATTTTTCATGTTTCCAAATCGTCTTGATTTTAGGTCTTTTTTGGTTTAAAACCACTTTCAGGCTATAAAAAATCTTTGAATATATCTAAAAAATAAAAAAAAATATTCTAGAACCGAAGAGACTTCGATTCAAGACGATCCAGAAACATCAACATTTTAAAATGACTAAGAAATGAAAAATTGAAGAAATAAATTTTTCATGTTTCCAAATCGTCTTGATTTTAGGTCTTTTTTGGTTTAAAACCACTTTCTGGCTATAAAAAATCTTTGAATATATCTAAAAAATAAAAAAAAAATATTCTAGAACCGAAGAGACTTCGATTCAAGACGATCCAGAAACATCAACATTTTAAAATGACTAAGAAATGAAAAATTGAAGAAATAAATTTTTCATGTTTCCAAATCGTCTTGATTTTAGGTCTTTTTTGGTTTAAAACCACTCTCAGGCTATAAAAAATCTTTGAATATATCTAAAAAATAAAAAAAAATATTTTAGAACCGAAGAGACTTCGATTCAAGACGATCCAGAAACATCAACATTTTAAAATGACTAAGAAATGAAAAATTGAAGAAATAAATTTTTCATGTTTCCAAATCGTCTTGATTTTAGGTCTTTTTTGGTTTAAAACCACTTTCAGGCTATAAAAAATCTTTGAATATATCTAAAAAATAAAAAAAAATATTCTAGAACCGAAGAGACTTCGATTCAAGACGATCCAGAAACATCAACATTTTAAAATGACTAAGAAATGAAAAATTGAAGAAATAAATTTTTCATGTTTCCAAATCGTCTTGATTTTAGGTCTTTTTTGGTTTAAAACCACTTTCAGGCTATAAAAAATCTTTGAATATATCTAAAAAATAAAAAAAAATATTTTAGAACCGAAGAGACTTCGATTCAAGACGATCCAGAAACATCAACATTTTAAAATGACTAAGAAATGAAAAATTGAAGAAATAAATTTTTCATGTTTCCAAATCGTCTTGATTTTAGGTCTTTTTTGGTTTAAAACCACTTTCAGGCTATAAAAAATCTTTGAATATATCTAAAAAATAAAAAAAAATATTCTAGAACCGAAGAGACTTCGATTCAAGACGATCCAGAAACATCAACATTTTAAAATGACTAAGAAATGAAAAATTGAAGAAATAAATTTTTCATGTTTCCAAATCGTCTTGATTTTAGGTCTTTTTTGGTTTAAAACCACTTTCAGGCTATAAAAAATCTTTGAATATATCTAAAAAATAAAAAAAAATATTTTAGAACCGAAGAGACTTCGATTCAAGACGATCCAGAAACATCAACATTTTAAAATGACTAAGAAATGAAAAATTGAAGAAATAAATTTTTCATGTTTCCAAATCGTCTTGATTTTAGGTCTTTTTTGGTTTAAAACCACTTTCAGGCTATAAAAAATCTTTGAATATATCTAAAAAATAAAAAAAAATATTCTAGAACCGAAGAGACTTCGATTCAAGACGATCCAGAAACATCAACATTTTAAAATGACTAAGAAATGAAAAATTGAAGAAATAAATTTTTCATGTTTCCAAATCGTCTTGATTTTAGGTCTTTTTTGGTTTAAAACCACTTTCAGGCTATAAAAAATCTTTGAATATATCTAAAAAATAAAAAAAAATATTTTAGAACCGAAGAGACTTCGATTCAAGACGATCCAGAAACATCAACATTTTAAAATGACTAAGAAATGAAAAATTGAAGAAATAAATTTTTCATGTTTCCAAATCGTCTTGATTTTAGGTCTTTTTTGGTTTAAAACCACTTTCAGGCTATAAAAAATCTTTGAATATATCTAAAAAATAAAAAAAAATATTCTAGAACCGAAGAGACTTCGATTCAAGACGATCCAGAAACATCAACATTTTAAAATGACTAAGAAATGAAAAATTGAAGAAATAAATTTTTCATGTTTCCAAATCGTCTTGATTTTAGGTCTTTTTTGGTTTAAAACCACTTTCTGGCTATAAAAAATCTTTGAATATATCTAAAAAATAAAAAAAAAATATTCTAGAACCGAAGAGACTTCGATTCAAGACGATCCAGAAACATCAACATTTTAAAATGACTAAGAAATGAAAAATTGAAGAAATAAATTTTTCATGTTTCCAAATCGTCTTGATTTTAGGTCTTTTTTGGTTTAAAACCACTTTCAGGCTATAAAAAATCTTTGAATATATCTAAAAAATAAAAAAAAATATTCTAGAACCGAAGAGACTTCGATTCAAGACGATCCAGAAACATCAACATTTTAAAATGACTAAGAAATGAAAAATTGAAGAAATAAATTTTTCATGTTTCCAAATCGTCTTGATTTTAGGTCTTTTTTGGTTTAAAACCACTTTCAGGCTATAAAAAATCTTTGAATATATCTAAAAAATAAAAAAAAATATTTTAGAACCGAAGAGACTTCGATTCAAGACGATCCAGAAACATCAACATTTTAAAATGACTAAGAAATGAAAAATTGAAGAAATAAATTTTTCATGTTTCCAAATCGTCTTGATTTTAGGTCTTTTTTGGTTTAAAACCACTTTCAGGCTATAAAAAATCTTTGAATATATCTAAAAAATAAAAAAAAATATTCTAGAACCGAAGAGACTTCGATTCAAGACGATCCAGAAACATCAACATTTTAAAATGACTAAGAAATGAAAAATTGAAGAAATAAATTTTTCATGTTTCCAAATCGTCTTGATTTTAGGTCTTTTTTGGTTTAAAACCACTTTCTGGCTATAAAAAATCTTTGAATATATCTAAAAAATAAAAAAAAAATATTCTAGAACCGAAGAGACTTCGATTCAAGACGATCCAGAAACATCAACATTTTAAAATGACTAAGAAATGAAAAATTGAAGAAATAAATTTTTCATGTTTCCAAATCGTCTTGATTTTAGGTCTTTTTTGGTTTAAAACCACTTTCAGGCTATAAAAAATCTTTGAATATATCTAAAAAATAAAAAAAAATATTCTAGAACCGAAGAGACTTCGATTCAAGACGATCCAGAAACATCAACATTTTAAAATGACTAAGAAATGAAAAATTGAAGAAATAAATTTTTCATGTTTCCAAATCGTCTTGATTTTAGGTCTTTTTTGGTTTAAAACCACTTTCAGGCTATAAAAAATCTTTGAATATATCTAAAAAATAAAAAAAAATATTTTAGAACCGAAGAGACTTCGATTCAAGACGATCCAGAAACATCAACATTTTAAAATGACTAAGAAATGAAAAATTGAAGAAATAAATTTTTCATGTTTCCAAATCGTCTTGATTTTAGGTCTTTTTTGGTTTAAAACCACTTTCAGGCTATAAAAAATCTTTGAATATATCTAAAAAATAAAAAAAAATATTCTAGAACCGAAGAGACTTCGATTCAAGACGATCCAGAAACATCAACATTTTAAAATGACTAAGAAATGAAAAATTGAAGAAATAAATTTTTCATGTTTCCAAATCGTCTTGATTTTAGGTCTTTTTTGGTTTAAAACCACTTTCTGGCTATAAAAAATCTTTGAATATATCTAAAAAATAAAAAAAAAATATTCTAGAACCGAAGAGACTTCGATTCAAGACGATCCAGAAACATCAACATTTTAAAATGACTAAGAAATGAAAAATTGAAGAAATAAATTTTTCATGTTTCCAAATCGTCTTGATTTTAGGTCTTTTTTGGTTTAAAACCACTTTCGGGCCATAAAAAATCTTTGAATATATCTAAAAAATAAAAAAAAATATTTTAGAACCGAAGAGACTTCGATTCAAGACGATCCAGAAACATCAACATTTTAAAATGACTAAGAAATGAAAAATTGAAGAAATAAATTTTTCATGTTTCCAAATCGTCTTGATTTTAGGTCTTTTTTGGTTTAAAACCACTTTCTGGCTATAAAAAATCTTTGAATATATCTAAAAAATAAAAAAAAATATTTTAGAACCGAAGAGACTTCGATTCAAGACGATCCAGAAACATCAACATTTTAAAATGACTAAGAAATGAAAAATTGAAGAAATAAATTTTTCATGTTTCCAAATCGTCTTGATTTTAGGTCTTTTTTGGTTTAAAACCACTTTCTGGCTATAAAAAATCTTTGAATATATCTAAAAAATAAAAAAAAAATATTCTAGAACCGAAGAGACTTCGATTCAAGACGATCCAGAAACATCAACATTTTAAAATGACTAAGAAATGAAAAATTGAAGAAATAAATTTTTCATGTTTCCAAATCGTCTTGATTTTAGGTCTTTTTTGGTTTAAAACCACTTTCGGGCCATAAAAAATCTTTGAATATATCTAAAAAATAAAAAAAAATATTTTAGAACCGAAGAGACTTCGATTCAAGACGATCCAGAAACATCAACATTTTAAAATGACTAAGAAATGAAAAATTGAAGAAATAAATTTTTCATGTTTCCAAATCGTCTTGATTTTAGGTCTTTTTTGGTTTAAAACCACTTTCTGGCTATAAAAAATCTTTGAATATATCTAAAAAATAAAAAAAAATATTTTAGAACCGAAGAGACTTCGATTCAAGACGATCCAGAAACATCAACATTTTAAAATGACTAAGAAATGAAAAATTGAAGAAATAAATTTTTCATGTTTCCAAATCGTCTTGATTTTAGGTCTTTTTTGGTTTAAAACCACTTTCAGGCTATAAAAAATCTTTGAATATATCTAAAAAATAAAAAAAAATATTCTAGAACCGAAGAGACTTCGATTCAAGACGATCCAGAAACATCAACATTTTAAAATGACTAAGAAATGAAAAATTGAAGAAATAAATTTTTCATGTTTCCAAATCGTCTTGATTTTAGGTCTTTTTTGGTTTAAAACCACTTTCAGGCTATAAAAAATCTTTGAATATATCTAAAAAATAAAAAAAAATATTTTAGAACCGAAGAGACTTCGATTCAAGACGATCCAGAAACATCAACATTTTAAAATGACTAAGAAATGAAAAATTGAAGAAATAAATTTTTCATGTTTCCAAATCGTCTTGATTTTAGGTCTTTTTTGGTTTAAAACCACTTTCAGGCTATAAAAAATCTTTGAATATATCTAAAAAATAAAAAAAAATATTTTAGAACCGAAGAGACTTCGATTCAAGACGATCCAGAAACATCAACATTTTAAAATGACTAAGAAATGAAAAATTGAAGAAATAAATTTTTCATGTTTCCAAATCGTCTTGATTTTAGGTCTTTTTTGGTTTAAAACCACTTTCAGGCTATAAAAAATCTTTGAATATATCTAAAAAATAAAAAAAAATATTTTAGAACCGAAGAGACTTCGATTCAAGACGATCCAGAAACATCAACATTTTAAAATGACTAAGAAATGAAAAATTGAAGAAATAAATTTTTCATGTTTCCAAATCGTCTTGATTTTAGGTCTTTTTTGGTTTAAAACCACTTTCAGGCTATAAAAAATCTTTGAATATATCTAAAAAATAAAAAAAAATATTCTAGAACCGAAGAGACTTCGATTCAAGACGATCCAGAAACATCAACATTTTAAAATGACTAAGAAATGAAAAATTGAAGAAATAAATTTTTCATGTTTCCAAATCGTCTTGATTTTAGGTCTTTTTTGGTTTAAAACCACTTTCTGGTTATAAAAAATCTTTGAATATATCTAAAAAATAAAAAAAAAATATTCTAGAACCGAAGAGACTTCGATTCAAGACGATCCAGAAACATCAACATTTTAAAATGACTAAGAAATGAAAAATTGAAGAAATAAATTTTTCATGTTTCCAAATCGTCTTGATTTTAGGTCTTTTTTGGTTTAAAACCACTTTCGGGCCATAAAAAATCTTTGAATATATCTAAAAAATAAAAAAAAATATTTTAGAACCGAAGAGACTTCGATTCAAGACGATCCAGAAACATCAACATTTTAAAATGACTAAGAAATGAAAAATTGAAGAAATAAATTTTTCATGTTTCCAAATCGTCTTGATTTTAGGTCTTTTTTGGTTTAAAACCACTTTCGGGCCAGAAAAAATCTTTGAATATATCTAAAAAATAGAAAAAAATATTTTAAAATAGAAGAGACTTCGATTTAAGATGATTTAGAAACATAAACATATCAAAATGTCTAAGAAATAAAAAAATGAAGAAATAATTGTTCATCACTGCTGTCAAATGCTTAATGAATTTAGCTTTATTATATCGTTTCTATAATTTCATCATGTAAAACCATGTAAAACACTATTCAATAATCAATAACTTTTCTAGATCAGATTCGCGCCCGGGTTCTTCAGTTTTAAGGTACAGAGCATTAACACGGGACCTATTTTAAGATATGTATATCTGAAATTTATAAACTAAAGTACCTTTTAGAACCACATAAATTTGACTCAAACCTCTCAATATCATTGGTGGCTAAGAATTTTCATTGTTTTATGTTAAATTATGTTAAAAAACCAACTGAGAATGGATAGTGGATAGAAAGTGACTTTTCTTTAATACCACCAAAAATTAGAGAAGTTGTTGAAGTTGTTTCGTCGGCGTGGATAAAGTATAATATTTTACTCGCGTATAATGAAGTGAACTTATATACAGAGTGTCTCAATAACTTTATTAACTGTAAAAGAAAAACGCTCGATTCAATTCGTTAGATTCAAGCTATGTCCTTAAACAGATTAAAATCTAATATCTTAAACTTTTTTTCGAATTATATTCTTAGTATTTATCGCCAAAAATAAAATTTTTCTTCAAAAATAAATATTCTAAATCTCCAAGGGCAGACGGTTGTAAAATTTGGTGGTGGGATATACTAACAGTAATAAACCACTCGCCAACATACAGGTGAAGATAATATAAGTTGGTTAATAAATGAAATTTCAAATAGAAAATCATTTAGAGCAAAGATTTCGAAGAAAAGAGTTTCCGACAGTAAACAAAGTTTCATTTATTTCGTTCAAACATCAAAACAAATCCGAAATCCATTCATTCTTCAGCTGCAGTCATCGACACCTTTCTATCTGAATCATCGAGTTTCTTACAAAACAAAAAACGGAAGCTGCTTAGTACCCTTGTCTGATAAGTGGGTTTCCCGTCCTTAGACCAGCTGTGACGCTATCAGGTGGTCGACGACCAGGTATATCGAGCACGTGGAGGTCTCCCTCTTCGGAATTCTGTACCCACCACGGATAATGATACTGTGACACGCGTTCTAATAGTTTGCCACGTGTTGGTAGAGGGGTAAAATAGAAGCCCCCTAAGCGCCGGCTGGCGATGTTGCCAAACGTAAAATAATATATTTAATTCCAGCAAATCACCATTTTACATTGACTACTTTTTGATATTACTATCAAAAGCTATGTTTTATGTAGCGAGTGAATTAATCCCGTACATTACTATTGTTTTAAGTTTTAGTTGATACAGGGTTCATTCAAAAATATGATGTTAACGTTATTTATATAATTTCGAGTATAAACAATACAGAAGTCTTTTTATGTGTCAGTCAACAGCACCAGTAAATAATTATAATGTTTTAATGAATCTAAATGATGAAAATACGTATAAAATACATCCATATAGGATATTTCCTATTGATAATTTCGATAATTTCACCTATAAATCAAGGTGAGGTGTATAAAAGACTGTTTTATTGGAAAGGAAATTACCATGACTATTAACACCTCATGGTACTTGACTAATTTGACATCTGTACCATTTTAGAAGCTCAAATATTCATTTTTATTCAAAATTCCTTTATTTCTTCTAATAACTTCAAGCTCTAAATAGTCATTGACCGTTTTGTTATTGTACTTATTCTCATTCTTGTCATTGTCATCGTCTTTATCGTCTAGTTTATCTTCGTATGTATCTTCATCCTTTCTAGTTATCATGATTTCCTTTTTTCTAAACCTTTTATCTGCTTACTACCAAATATAGCTTCAAAGGGGCTTCTGTTGATTCTCATTTTGTATCATGAACACCATGAACAATTTTAAGACCGGACCAAAGAAGAGCAAGTTCAGGAATAACTGAATTGAGACTTGGAAACTAATCGAAAGCGTTATGGTAGAGGAGAATATTTAAAAAGATGACTTCTAATAACTTATTTTTAGGTCTCCAATCTTTCATCACTGTCAGAAACTATGATTTGAAGAAAAACTGTGACAAACGAATATCAACTTGGCAACACTCGTGCTACTGCAACGGCATATGCACAAACAACGCGTGGTTTAACAAGGGTTTATTTTGGTTGAGAAACGCTAATGTGGTTATAACAGATAAAATTCGTTCGAAAATTTATTCACAGCAATATATAGAATGACTTATAGAGTTCTTTATCGGTTTTAAATCATTATAATGTATGGGAAAACACGCAAAGTACTTTCCGTTGAACAAACCTAAGGATTAGTCGCGAAATATTTGCAATTGCAGAAGTCACAATCGGTAATTATTGGAAAAAATTTCATTTAATAATTTCATTTATAACGTTTTCAATATTTAACTAAGGCGTAACCGCTACTTTTTGTCAGTTCATATTTGAGTGCTTATTGAACCTGAAGTTAACAGATTTCCTTGTTCGCCCAACGCATCAAACACTTTTTTGGATATAAACATATTTATTAAGAAATTATTCAAAAAAAGTACCAGGAAATGGAGACTGACCATTTTATGGAATAATTGGAGGAATCAAATGGTACATGGAGCATAAATTGAATTCTAAAGAATGGTAATTGTTTTTATCTACTATTTTGAATTAAATTTTGAAAATACAGCAACTGAATGGGTTCTGTTTGATTCAAATATAAGATTTGAAAAATGGTAAACATTCATATTGCATATAAAATCCTTTTTGGTACTGGTAATAAGCTTCCATTTATAGGTAGTGCTATTAAACGTGTGTATCATACTGTTGAATGGTCTCAAGAAATATTAGAAAGTTATCGTCTAGTAAAAAGTACTTTTAAATGCTCTACTGTGGTAGTAATATCCTTGTTATGACCTGTATTGATCCAAGTCCACAAATTATTATCTGGATAATCTGCCGTACAACTTCCTGTTCTTCTTATCCTAGGTTTGCTACTAGAGTTGTTTACAGAAACTTAAAACATTTATGTTGGCCAAAGAATCATTTCGCAATTACTAAAAAAAAATCGTGTACGATTGGTGTATAGAAATGCTAAAAATAATAATAACGGTGCTTCGAAAGACGTCTACAAGATCTTGATAACCGAAAACAACAATCGACTGTATGGGTCCTTCATGAGTTCAGTCCAACAAAAGTTGGTTGCACTCGAAGACCTTTGAACCAGAGGGTCGTCAATTATGAATGGTACAACAGTTATTACTAGAAAGACCAAAAGGCGACAATTCGAGCTGTCGCACAACATTTCAAACAAAAACGTTTTTGAACAGTCAAAACATCGAATTGATGCGTCATCCACCGTACAGTCCTTGTTTAGCACTCAATGATTTCTTCTAATTCCCGAAGTTCGAAAATAAATTGCGAGCTCAACGTTTTTCTACACCTAGAGATGCGATTGAGAGGTTCAAATCACAAAAAATGTTTTGGCATTGGTTCAAACCCAATTATACATATTGATTTTTATTTGTCTATCTCAAAACTTAGTATCTTCACCGTTTTTATTGGTTGAACTCCAACGATTTTGCATTTAGACGCTCAATTTTTTGGTTTGTTACTGTTTCTGTATTTGAAAATAGAAGGACTGCTCAACTTTCACTCCTAATCTTATTAGTCCGGGCGCTGGCAGGGATTTCCGTAGCCCTTTATGGGTCGCCACGAAAAATGAATGATATCGATTTTTGGGGGTTGCGAGGCCGGCACCCTGGTCAGATTTTTGTTATTAACAATTTAATTGCTTAAACGGCCATAATTTGTTATCTACAAAAGTTACGGGGCTTTTGATGAAACAGACTAATTGAAAATATTCTAACGAATATTTCCGTTTTCTAATTTTGAAAAAATATTTATTAGAACCAAAGTTATAGGCAAAGTAGAGTTAACAATTGCAAAAATGCGCAGATTTCTCTTATAATTAGTCGTATTTCGAGCTGGACAAATTCAATTGAGACTTTTGAGGATTCGTTTCAAAGAAAATACTTTTCTCTTCAAAAAGAGCACTCATACATGCATTTTCAAGCATTTGGAACAGTTCTATAGCTCTTGGAAGACAAAATTTTAATAGAAAAATGACATTTTTTTATAGGCCATTCGTGCAAAGAAGAAAAAATTGCGCCATTTTATTCCTCATAGTAAAAGACAACTTTTAAGCCCTCATTTGAAATTCACACGGCCGGCTTACAATCTCAGCGACCGTTTTCTTTGGCAGTCTGTAGCATAAATATTTTACCAAATATCTTGTTAGTTGTTTTTGTATTTTTTTAATAACATCTTACACAAATGATTACCACATTTTCTTAACGATTCTCCGGACCAGAAAACGTAGATATCAATCATTTTTTCGTGGCCACCCATAAAGGACTACGAGAACCCCTGTCAGCGCCCGGACTATATTTGAAACAACTATGATGAGTTTATTTTCTGCTTTAGTGTTTAAATGAAACGTCTTCATTTTTTTACTATTCGCGACAGACAAATTTCAACAATGGCATTTCCAATATGAGAAAAAACTCAATGAATAAGTTCCGTTCTGATGGCAATGGCACGTGTTCGTGAAAAAAAAAAGGTAACGGCCATAATTCAAACTGATGAAATTGGTGCCACAAAAACTTTTCGGATAATCAAAAAAAAAAAAACAGTGGCGTTGCTAGCGATTGGGGAAGTTTACGTTAAAAATAAATTTCGTTACAAAATATATTTAAACCGTTGAATCGACCCAAATCAATCACACTCTTCAACCAATTATTGATCTAATTCGTAATCATTTTGACATACGGCCAGTTTTTAAATCATTAACTCTTTTTGTGAACATATACATATTGATCTTTCGAAGTCGGTATAAATTTTTAAAGGGTTTTCTTAATTGGGACATAGTTCTTCATTGGAATAAGAAGCATAGTTGGGAAAACCTCTTCTTTAGAGTAGTAAAATAAAACAAAAAACTTTTTTAGACGACGCTATCTTAAAGTTGTTCGTTCTGTATTCATTTACATACCGAAAGTTGCGTTTTGAGTGTTCCATGTAGTGTAAGTGACAGTTTCGTACTGCAAAACACTTTCGGGACGCTCTGGAGTAGTCACTTCAATGTTGACAGTTGACAGTTTCACTTCGATGATTTTGGATAACCTTAAATTTTTATTTTCTGAAATGATTTCTAGACTTTCAATTATAATGTAGAAACATTTTTTCAGTACTCAGATTGTCTCATTTATTTAGCTTGATCTGAAAACATCAAGCTAATAATGTGATAGTACCTCAAGGAGTTATATTCCACTTAATAATTTTGAGATGATTAAATTTATTTGTTTGTGGTGGCCAATTGTCAAATAGAGTGTCCAGGTGTATTTTCCCGTAAGGACGCTTCTGCGAATATAGCGTATAAGCAACAGGGGACGGAATCCAATTTGGAAAAACATAATAGGTTAACGGTGTATTGTCGGGACTCCGGATGGATTAAAACATAAACCTTTCTAGCAAAAATGTCGCTTGACGCAGTGATAAAAATAAATCATACTTGTTGAGTGACTTTTATCGTAAATAAAACTTTTACACTAGAAAATGTCATCGCGGTTTCGTGAAAAAATAAAATACGTAAAACATATTCTCCGAAATTAGAAACTAATCGAAAACTTCTATGGTTTATCAATAGTTTTGATGTAACGAAATTTGAAATACAAATAGTTGAGTACATTTATATCACACTATATATTTGTGATGTACGAGGATGATTCCATAAGTACCTGGCCAACAACAAAATTTCGGAGCCATTAACTACAGACATTACCTCTTCATTCTTGGAAAATATTTGACCAACGAAACATTTTTCAATTCTGGTAACAGAAAATAATCCAAAGGTGCTAAATCTGGTGAATAATTTGCATGAGGTAGCAATTCAAACTTCAATTCGTTAATTTATTTTTAATGCGGCAATTTTTGCTTTCGTTTTAAAGAAGTCAATGAAAATTATCCCAAAAAACCTACGCCATGACCTCATCTGCAGATAAAACAGTTTTCGTCTTCTTTGAAGCCGGTTCTTCCTTTCCAGTCCATTGTTTTGATTGTTCTTGTTCCATAGAGAGAAATCACGGCGCCCATCTTACACACAGCATTCTCATGACCAAATTTTTAGTTAATATGCGATGTATCATACTTTTTGAAATGCCCACTATGTCTTATAGCTCGACGATCATTCAGTACAGCTTCATAGATTTTTTTCAACATTCCTGGCGTCGACCACTGCGATTTTTCACTGTTGATAACGAAGGAGTAGTCCCACCAAAGTAGGATCTAGATCAGCTTTTATAATGGTTGGGCTAACGCCTTTTGTATCACAAAACGTTGACCAATTTCTTCCAAATTCACAACGTGGCGTCTTCAAACCTTCTTCCATTCCAAGGATTGTTGTGTTTATCATCAAAAGAAATCTGTAAAACTGATCGTTGATACCTAATTTCGAAATGTTTTGGGTTCTTTTACTACTAGATTCATGATTGAACAAGACAAGAAAGACTTCAGAGAAAATGGTATAGATCCCGAAAATTCTAAGTGATCTGAAAAGAAATAATGTACAAACAACATTCAGAAAAATCTTTATTTTATGGTATATCTATTTTAAATAACGTTCTATAGTCTATTTTGATGAATGAGTGAGTAATAAAATTCGTAATCCATAGATGGAATATTTCTTTTTCTGTAGGTAGAAAAGATAGATATGAGAAACTCTTATATAAAGTTTGAAATTTTAAAAAATACGTTCATAAATAATAATTTCAATATAAAAAACGTTTGAGTTAATCCCTTTATTAAAAATCCAAAATATCTGAAAATATAATTAAATGATTACCAGGACTTTTAAGGAACTATCTGGAATGAATTATTGATTATTAATTATATCTGACTAATTACAAATTTTTCCGCTTTTCAAAAGTTTTTACAGATATTTAGTCGAAATACTCACAATCTTTTAGTTGATAAACATTCTCGGGATAAACAATTAATCAATGATAAATCAATAAAACGGACCCGTTTTTATGGGGTTACAAAAGGAATAAAACGTAAAAAATGCCTCTAATAACAAGGGATGAAATGATGAATAGAATACGGAATTAATTTCGAAATTTATCTATAGAAACACTTCGTAATTTGAGTCTTAACCATGGCTTTCAATCATTCGTAGATATTTTTAGAAATCATTTCGAACACATGAAAAATTAGTTATAACTTTTCAAATCCCTCGTAGAACACATCACAACTCTATAATATTGTAATGGGGAAGTAAAATATGCAAAAAAATATAGAGTACTGAATACACCAAAACTCACAATTTACATTACCTGACGCTCGTTTCGATTACCAAGGTATCGTCTTCAGAGATTACCTTCTAGTTTCTGAAGACGATAACTTGGTTATCGAAACGCGTTTCAGACAGTGTAATTGTGAGTATTGGTGTAGAAATAGTGGTGTTTCATTTAATTAATAATATGGCACAGCATTCTAATCACCCTGTATTAATTACAGTTAATCTACATGTAAATTGTTTGTTTTATCTTATTTTAATCGATTAATATTTTTATGTGTGTTTTTTGACTTATTATTTGAATTTTAGGCCGTGGGGGAGATTTGAATGAATAAATATTATTTATAATCGAATTTTTAGAATATAAATGAGCAAATTTTTATGATATTTACGTTGCACTTGCGCCGTGTAAATCTTTATTTAACCCAAATAGTGGTTTCCATAACGTTCTAGCAACGCTTCTACCACTTGATGAATTTATAAGGGAAAAGCAACAATCGTAGTTACACACGAAGCATCAAATATAACACAACAGGCCTAAATGCGCGTGGGGCTACGAGTATACGATGGGCGCGCAATAGTAGTTCTATCCATCGGGGCCGGAACGAATGGCGGAGGGTGATTTTTACCCCATCTCATCGCTCTCCGTCTTTCCACCACCACCTACTGTTATATAAAAGCAAAGCCGTAGTGAGGGTGCGTTTCAGAATCACGAGGGCGACGTTTAGTTTAGTTTGTTCCGTTTGTGCTGTCTTTTCTCTATTCCTCTGTCTCCGCTATTTTCTTCTTCTCTTTAATAAAAAAAAAAAATAATACAAAATAAAACCCGATGTGCATGTGCGTGTGTGAATCAATCGAAATAAATACCGAAAATAATAATCGAAATATCAAAATGAAGTGACTGTTGAAATTATTAACGAAACAAAAAAAAAAACATAGAAAAGTACGCGAAATGCCGCGTTGTCTTATGGCCAAAAAATTTAAGGCCTATACGTGGCCTACCGAAAGATCGGATTCTCCGGAAGAAGAAGATGAAGAAATTGATGTTGTCGGGGATTCGCCAGCCACGGCAACGGCGACTTCTTGTTGGGGGCCGTCGAGTCCTACCGAAGGGGCCACCGCTCCCAGTCCACCACCCACCTCACCACACGGGACTACTCTACTCTATAATAGTAAGTTTTCAAAAATCTATCCTCAATTGTAAATTCGTTTATATATTCAAATCAGCAGCTCAAAATTGATCATGTATATAATTTAATTGATCATTATCATTCATCAAAATGATAATTATCGTTATACCGAACGTTTTATGGACAGAATCCTTTCAGGAATCGAGAAAAAAATTATTTAATTATTTTAAATTCATCAACAAATACATTAAGTTTAGTATTTTTTTCTTTCTGCTTTGCATGATTAAATTGTGGAAACATTTACTTACAATATAATGCAAACATGGAATAAAACAAACAAATTTAGTTGGAACGTTTTGCTTTTTTATATCTTCGATTTTCTCACTCATCAACTGCCTTACTTAAACAGGTGCAAACACCAACTGTTTAGATCATCTGAGATGCCATCTCCATTCTATAATCGTCACTTTATCATCAATGCTACTGGTAAATGAAAAATGAGGAAACTACTTAGCACATGTCTAGATTAAGAACCAAACCCTATTCGTACCTTTCGCCTATCTCACTAATCAACTGATCCACTTAAACAGGTGCAAACACCAACTGTTTAGATCATCTGAGATGCCATCTATATTCAATAATCGTCACTTTATCCTCAATGCTACTGGTAAATGAAAAATGAGGAAACTACTTAGCACATGTCTAGATTAAGAACCAAACCCTATTCGTACCTTTCGCCTATCTCACTAATCCACTGCTCTACTTAAACAGGTGCAAAAACCAACTGTTTGGATCATCTGAGATGCCATCTCCATTCTATAATCGTCACTTTACCCTCAATGCTACTGGTAAATGAAAAATGAGGAAACTACTTAGCACATGTCTAGATTAAGAACCAAACCCTATTCGTACCTTTCGCCTATCTCACTAATCAACTGATCCACTTAAACAGGTGCAAAAACCAACTGTTTAGATCATCTGAGATGCCATCTCCATTCTATAATCGTCACTTTATCCTCGATGCTACTGGTAAATGAAAAATGAGGAAATTACTAAGCACATGTCTAGATTAAGAACCAAACCCTATTCGTACCTTTCGCCTATCTCACTAATCCACTGCTCTACTTAAACAGGTGCAAAAACCAACTGTTTGGATCATCTGAGATGCCATCTCCATTCAATAATCGTCACTTTATCCTCGATGCTACTGGTAAATGAAAAATGAGAAAACTACTAAGCACATGTCTAGATTAAGAACCAAACCGTATTCGTACCTTTTGCCTATCTCACTAATCCACTGCTCTACTTAAACAGGTGCAAAAACCAACTGTTTAGATCATCTGAGATGCCATCTCCATTCTATAATCGTCACTTTATCCTCGATGCTACTGGTAAATGAAAAATGAGGAAACTACTAAGCACATGTCTAGATTAAGAACCAAACCGTATTCGTACCTTTTGCCTATCTCACTAATCCACTGCTCTACTTAAACAGGTGCAAAAACCAACTGTTTGGATCATCTGAGATGCCACCTCCATTCTATAATCGTCACTTTATCATCAATGCTACTGGTAAATGAAAAATGAGGAAACTACTTAGCACATGTCTAGATTAAGAACCAAACCCTATTCGTACCTTTCGCCTATCTCACTAATCAACTGATCCACTTAAACAGGTGCAAACACCAACTGTTTAGATCATCTGAGATGCCATCTCCATTCAATAATCGTCACTTTATCCTCAATGCTACTGGTAAATGAAAAATGAGGAAACTACTTAGCACATGTCTAGATTAAGAACCAAACCCTATTCGTACCTTTCGCCTATCTCACTAATCCACTGCTCTACTTAAACAGGTGCAAAAACCAACTGTTTAGATCATCTGAGATGCCATCTCCATTCTATAATCGTCACTTTATCCTCGATGCTACTGGTAAATGAAAAATGAGGAAACTACTTAGCACATGTCTAGATTAAGAACCAAACCCTATTCGTACCTTTCGCCTATCTCACTAATCCACTGCTCTACTTAAACAGGTGCAAAAACCAACTGTTTAGATCATCTGAGATGCCATCTCCATTCTATAATCGTCACTTTATCCTCGATGCTACTGGTAAATGAAAAATGAGGAAACTACTTAGCACATGTCTAGATTAAGAACCAAACCCTATTCGTACCTTTCGCCTATCTCACTAATCCACTGCTCTACTTAAACAGGTGCAAAAACCAACTGTTTAGATCATCTGAGATGCCATCTCCATTCTATAATTGTCACTTTATCCTCGATGCTACTGGTAAATGAAAAATGAGGAAACTACTTAGCACATGTCTAGATTAAAAACCAAACCCTATTCGTACCTTTTGCCTATCTCACTAATCCACTGCTCTACTTAAACAGGTGCAAAAACCAACTGTTTAGATCATCTGAGATGCCATCTCCATTCTATAATCGTCACTTTATCCTCGATGCTACTGGTAAATGAAAAATGAGGAAACTACTTAGCACATGTCTAGATTAAAAACCAAACCCTATTCGTACCTTTTGCCTATCTCACTAATCCACTGCTCTACTTAAACAGGTGCAAAAACCAACTGTTTAGATCATCTGAGATGCCATCTCCATTCTATAATTGTCACTTTATCCTCGATGCTACTGGTAAATGAAAAATGAGGAAACTACTTAGCACATGTCTAGATTAAAAACCAAACCCTATTCGTACCTTTCGCCTATCTCACTAATCAACTGATCCACTTAAACAGGTGCAAAAACCAACTGTTTAGATCATCTGAGATGCCATCTCCATTCTATAATCATCACTTTATCCTCAGTGCTACTGGTAAATGAAGAAGGAGGAAAATGCTTAGCACATCACACGAGCTAGTCCCCAAAAGTTGAACAAGCCTTACAGATGGCTAATTTAAAAGAGTTATGATTTACCATCATCGATCTTTGGTAGTTTTAATTATGACTGTGAAGATCCAAATATACATTAGAAGGTAGAGAATGCTTGTTCAATTTGGTGGCGACTTTAAATTCAAATTTCTTTTCAATTACTTGTCATATCTCGTGATTTCTTTTTTTATACTTTAATTTTTATTTCTTTACATCTTTTTTCATTCCTCAATGTGAGAATTGTAAATGTTTCTAAATCTGAAATATACATCAATTTATTTGCGTAACAGGTTTCCACTTGAACCTGAAACTTTTATTGTAGGATCAGCACAAATAAATACCAATAATACCATTGAAATTGACACTTGTATGGTTGTATCGAAGCTTTATGAGTGCGTTTATGTGACTTAACTGTTTATTTTAGATTCAAAAATTCATATAAATAGAAATCTAATAGTTTAATATCCATTAATACAGTTTTTAATTAAAATAAAACAAAAATTTATCATTATTATCAAAAATTATCGATTCGATTGTGGATGTACATTGATGGATTTCTTTAACGGACAACAACTGTTGATAAACAACCACCCTATCGGTTCTTTTTGAACTACATAATAGTTGAGTTGATGGTCACACTGCTGGTTAGAAAATTGTTGCACGAAAATGTTCGTTAAGGCCGCTTGACATTATGCAATACAACGTGCAATGCAATGCAAGACGCAATATTTCTTGATCAAAAGCAACCGCAGATAAAGTCCAGCTGATTGTTTCATGTAAGATATTTTGGCTCATTGATAAGTGGTACTAAATATTAGATGCAATTTGAGGTTAGGAATTTGTTTACTTTTATTGTTTACAGAAACTCGCAAGGAATTAATTGCACGTTGTATTGCATGACGTCAAGCGGTGTTTATAAATATTTCAAGTATATGTGAAGAACTGAAATAGCACGTTCTGAATACGTTCACAATTACAAATGTCAAACTTTATTATGTCAATGTCATATTTGACATATTCACATCAGTGTTGCCAAGCGTCGTATGAAATAAATTACTTCGAGTCAGAATTATTAAAAGAAGAGTATGGGATAAAGATTTAATTACTAATTAGGTGAAAATATCGATATTTCTAGATTAGTATAAATAGAAACACGTTCTTGATGCCAGTGGATGTTGTTTGAAGGTTTCTGTAAGAAAATTGAACCAAATTTTGTATAAAAATCTATATAAGTGAGTGAATCTATTTATAAAGCGTATTATTTGTATAACTTTGTATATTTTTCAAACACAAAAACGAACAAAAATTTTAATTCCGTTATTCTATGAGCTGACACAAGAAACTGAATTGGAAAAGTAACGCCAAGAATTGCGTCTTCTATTCTCGAAAACAAAGCCATTATGGATATCCAGCTTTCTTCAATTAGGTCAAACGTCTCTTCCTATTCCTTAACGCTAGTTTTTATTAGCTCGTTTTAAAACACTATAACACAACAAAAAACGTCTTATTTATACAAACTTTACCATAAGTAACACTACACAAAATGAAATTTCTAAGCATTCTTTTATACAATACGACAGTTAAATAGTAAAAGTAAATTCACTTTGAATTAAAATTAATGTTAAATATGATATATACACGGTTTTTATTCCGATGGAACCATTAAACATGTTCGTGGAGGCTCTCATACAAGGATAGTCACAAAAGTACCTGACCTGGCCTAGAGATGGCGGTACATACCACCATATTAGAAAATACACAATCTATACAGCGTATGTTTTAAGTTTGAAGACGCCATCTTGTGTAGTATTTGTTTAGCAACCATCATTAGTGAAGGTTTTCAATAAATTTGCTAGCATAGAGAAAGTTAGCTATCGTTGTGTGATATAATACTTTCATTTGAGAGGCTTTATCTTAAAAAATATGAAGCTGAACTAGATTTTACTCTGGGTGAGACTGCTCCTCCTTTATTAACAATAAAATATTGGGTAGCAGTGTTTAAACGAAGCCGTACGACCGAATTAATGAATTAAAGTTTGAATTGCTACCTTATACCCCCTATTTGCCAGATTTAGCCCCCTTGGTTCATTTCGTCTTCCCAGACTTGGAAAAATGACTCGATCGTTGAAGATTTTTCAACGATGAAGAGGTGATATAGGTAGTTAATGGCTATTTTGAGATTCTTGACGATTTTTCTTAAAAAAAGGCTGACGATCTTACAATCACTATTATCGAAAACGAGACAAGAATTAAAGAACTAATTATAAAACGATCACATTTGATTGTAAGTCACCACAATTGACAAACTAAAAATGTGTGAGAAAATACTTTTACATAAATGTAAAATGCTGATGAGGTCCTCGCACTGTAGAAATAGCAACTCATCGGTTTCTGTGGAAAATTTCTATGGATTAATGAACATAACGTCGCAACTGCTAATAAATCTACTTAATAGCATCCTATTTGCCGGATCTATATCCTTACGACTTATTTCTTTTTCCCAAAATTAAAAACGACGTTTTCTGAGTCGATTGAGGTCACCACAAGTTCTTAACTGGGTTGGAATTACTTCGATTTCTCTAAAACGTTCGTCTTCTATCCCTTTTAAAACCTCACTCATAAAGGACACTTGACATGAGGCAAGAAAACGTGCAAGAAATTGTATGTAAACGTCATAGTTTATTTATTTGATATTTTGCGCTCAGTTTATAGGCTGTTGCTTTGCTTTTGGTGGTAGATAGAAAGAGGAAAAAAACATCAATTTATCTATAGAATTAGACGAAAAAACATACAAAATTATATTTGAGAATGAATGAAGAAACATTTGACAAATTCCCAAGAACAATAAAACATTGGATAACTCGGAAATTCTTGGCATCAAATCGATAATGTTGCAAGTGCGAGATCTTGCATGAAAAAGAAAGATCTAAATATGTATTTTTATTTGGATTCGAACGATTTTAATTCAAAGTAATCTATTCTATGTTGTAGTTTTCATTTTTATTGTTTTTTTTTGTTTGCATAATTGAAACATAATTTATTAGTGCCAAGTTTACGTTATTGAAAGAATTTGTTAAGGCCGCTTGACATGATACAATCCAACGTGCAAGAATTTCTTGCAAGATCAAAATATTGCATAGACGAATCTTATTTATTGACGATCTTGACATGAAGTTATACATCGTGCAATGCATACAAGACGCCATATTTGTTTCAGTTGTTGTATTCTAGGGAGAAATCTAGTTACTTTTGGTTTAACGACCGACTAAATGTCAGTCTTAGACAGGCGACTTTGGTGAAACTAATTATTTTGAACTTGTTAACAAATACGAGCAAAAACAAAATCAAAATAAGGTTAAATTTGCCACGATGTCGAAATTATTAGCTTGACGAAAGTCAGCTGATCCAAGACTGACATTCGGTTGGTTTTTTGGTCGAAAGTAACTAGATTTCTCACTAGAATTTCAGGTTGCACCAAAAAATGAATTGTAAGTGCGAGATCTTGCATGAAACAATCAGCTGAACCTCATCTGCGTATTGTTTTGATCAAGAAATATTGCAACTTTCATTGGATTGCATCATATCAAGATATTAAGTCTACATTAAAGTCTACAACCTAATAATTGAATAGGGATTCTTGAAATACTGATTTATCTTGAAATAACAGATTTACATCGACTTGAGCTACCAAAAAATTGGAAAATGTCTCTATTTAGAGAAAAAGAAATAAGAAATAGAGAGAAATATGTTCGACGTCTTTAAATATAGAAAACGATTAGCATTGACATTTTTATAGAGATAAACAACCTGGATGGCTACACGATATGCATTAATTGATCAATAAACGTTTTATTTAAATTACCAGTAGTTGAAATTTTTACCTGATTTATATTTATATATAAAAATGCATTTGAAGACATGCAACATGAATATTATAATATCAGAATCGGACTGAATTGCTCCAATTAATCAAACGACATGTATATTATTTATAACTGTTGTAGACAAACAGAAACTAATTCTTCCAATTTATTATTACTCAACTGTTTTCCGATTTTACTTTTTCGTCGTCCTGTTTACTCGATAAAAACTTTTTACAGGGTTATTCTAAATGATGGACGAATT
The DNA here is from genome assembly GCF_026250575.1 of Diorhabda carinulata. Taxonomy (NCBI): domain Eukaryota; kingdom Metazoa; phylum Arthropoda; class Insecta; order Coleoptera; family Chrysomelidae; genus Diorhabda; species Diorhabda carinulata. Next base: position 4,556,646 of record NC_079464.1, on the reverse strand, counting down.
TTTAACAATTCGTATTTATTAAAGTACAAATGATATATCAATAATTTTTCTACCAATGAAAAGAGGAAGTTTCAAATTTTTCTTTCACTTTTTCACATCTAACAAAAGTTATCCAACTACACAAGCATGTGTGTCTGCTGTGTGCACGACTCTGCAGACCGTTCAGAGTTGTTGCTAGAAATAATAAAAAATAGTCACGTGGGGTGAGATCAGGAGATTTCGGCGGCCATTTTCCCTGCGACCAATCCAGCGCTGAGGAAAGGATTCATTTAAAACGTCTCGTACATCGAGGTACCAATGGAATGGAGCTTCATCCTGTTGAAGTCTTAAGAATCTTCCATAATTAAAAGGAATAGTCATTGTTCCAACATGTTTAGATACGTTAGTCAGGTCACAGTTCTTTCCACAAAAAAGATCCATGGAAATTTGTACGTCATAAGGTACAAAACACGTTAATCCTCGGTCAATTTCTTTCGTGTCGTATGTGGATTTTGCAAACCACATATGCGAACATTATTGACGTTTCCACTGTGGTGGAAAGTTGCTTCATCGTTAAAAATGATACGATTTCCAAATTTGTAATTCTCCATAATTTCTAGCACATAATTGAAAAATTCTAGATGCTTCAGAGTTGAGATCCTGCACGAGTTCTAAACGGTGGGGTTTCTACAACAAACGCCGTTTCAGATCTTTCCATACAGTTTGTTGAGGTATTCTAGGTTCTCTACTAGCTCTATTGGTACTTGGGCTGAGAACAAAACTGTCTTCTAAGCGTCTGACACACGCGGTCGGACTGTGCTTCTTAATTTACACACACTTCCAGTCTCTTTAAATTGATTGAACCAACGAGTTATGCTTTTTTTAGTTGGTGGTTTGATACCAAATTCAGCACGCTGCACTACAACTTGCGAACCCGATAACATGAAACACTTTGTACTTCACAATCGCCATCTCACTCACAACTGGCAGTGATAGAAAATGGCGGCATATTGACGCGAGAACTCTGGCGGCCGCTTCCGGAACCATCATCACCATACTAATACGAATTTTTAAAAATGGTTTAAACTCTTCTCTACAAAGTTGTTAGAAAATGATGTTACAAATATTGAAATAGTCAATTTTTTTTGAATAATTGATAAAAAAATGAGGTGAAAAATATTTTTTTAGTTGAAGATATACATATTCTGAAACGAGTTTATGATATTTATAGTTTTTAGTCCAACGAAATTTTTTGTGATAGGATATCCACGCTTCCTCTTTCTGTTTGCTTGTCCTATGTTGCTTGATTCTCAAAAAAAGTCTATTTTATTGGAGATTAAGGCAACCGTCTCTTGTATAATCAAGGTTTTCATAAAGCCAATGAGTTTCAAAATCATTATTCTCTGGTAGCTTTAGAAATGTATTTGTAGGTAATTTGATTCATTGCAACTTTTTTTTTTGCTTCCACACTCGATTTCTTCATCGTTTTCGTTGGGCTATTCTATTCTGGGGATTATCTGAGATAGATTGGGGTGGTGCTGAGTTGTTGGTTAATTCAGCAAATTTATGTTTTTTATTCCATTTCTATGTTTGTTTTTGATATCCAATTCTAACCGATTTTCCTTTATACCTTTCGTCCTTTGTTCTCTTTCTTATCTTTTCTCTAATTTACATTTTTCATTCTATTCTTCAATTATTTATATAAATCCCATAATCTCTCATATTTCCCAATTAATTTTTGTTTTTCGTCAATTTTACCACCAAATTTGTATTGGATTTAGTATGAGTTCAATTGAACAATCTTTTCAGGATGGTTCGAAATAATCGACTTAAATGAAAAATTCTAACAAGCTGAGGCTATAAAGTTATCAGAAGGCAGTGTATTTACAATTATGCATGAAAATTTGACCACCAGAAAGCTTTTTTCAATTGGGTTTCAAAACAACATAGAGTTGATGGTTCAGAACAGCGTTTGACCATATTCACATGTAATAAATCAGACTTTTTTGAGTCATTTCACTCTGGAATCAAAACGATCATCATTTAAGTGGACTGAAGCCGCTAAACCACCTCCAAAAGCACAACAGTCAGTTGAGATTCATTATTAAAGGAAGAGACAATCAATTGTTGGGTCGTTTGAATGCAAAAATTAAAAAAAAACAGCCTCATATATAGAAGATAAAAATCATTGTTTTACTAAGACAACGCACCGATTCACAAGTCGTTGAAAACGATGCTTGAATTGAATAAATTACATTTCGAAATCTGCAACTTTTAAGCAGAAATTTTCTTATTAAGATAAGGGTATAAGATAAGGTATCATCATGAACTCTTTGATTTCTTCTTCATATTCAGATAATTACATGTCTTGAAGGAATAAAGCCAGAGAATTATAGATCTGCACAACGGATGATGAATCAACTTGAGATTCTGGAAGCATCTTTTTAACATTAACGAATGTTGTAATAGCGTATTCGCAATAAATTCCAGTGCAACAATTTTTGCAGATCTTTTTTTTGTAATGCTGCACCAAGATGTGTATAGTAAAGAAATTGTAATAAAAAATCAAATAATCTGTTAAAAGATTAATTACTTCTTTAATATCTTATTTCTTAGATCGTCTGATAAGTTTATTTTACTAAATTTTATTGATTTTACTTTAAAAATTAGTTTTTTCAAATAATTTTTGAAATATAAATAAAATTGACGTTTCGATTTTTTTTGATAAAGACTCAAAGAGAAGTAGAAACGTCAATTTGATCTATATTTCGAAAATTATTTGAAAAATCTAATTTCGAAAAAGAAGACACCTAAAAACAAGAAGATTTTGTGACATAGATTAATTTTTTCTTTAATTTCTTATTTCTTAAAACTTTTTATATGTTTATGTTACTAAATTTTATTGATTTTACTTTAAAAATTAGTTTTTTCAAATAATTTTTGAAATATAGATAAAATTGACGTTTCGATTTTTCTTGATAAAGACTCAAAGAGAAGTAGAAACGTCAATTTGATCTATATTTCGAAAATTATTTGAAAAAACTAATTTCGAAAAAGAAGAGACCTAAAAACAAGAAGATTTTGTGACATAGATTAATTTTCTCTTTAATTTCTTATTTCTTAAATCTTTTTATATGTTTATGTTACTAAATTTTATTGATTTTACTTTAAAAATTAGTTTTTTCAAATAATTTTTGAAATATAGATAAAATTGACGTTTCGATTTTTCTTGATAAAGACTCAAAGAGAAGTAGAAACGTCAATTTGTTCTATATTTCGAAAATTATTTGAAAAAACTAATTTCGAAAAAGAAGAGACCTAAAAACAAGAAGATTTTGTGACATAGATTGATTTTTTCTTTAATTTCTTATTTCTCAAATCTTTTGATATGTTTATGTTACTAAATTTTATTGATTTTACTTTAAAAATTAGTTTTTTCAAATAATTTTCGAAATATAGATAAAATTGACGTTTCGATTTATCTTGATAAAGACTCAAAGAGAAGTAGAAACGTCAATTTGTTCTATATTTCGAAAAGTATTTGAAAAAACTAATTTCGAAAAAGAAGAGACCTAAAAACAAGAAGATTTAGTGACATAGATTGATTTTTTCTTTAATTTCTTATTTCTCAAATCTTTTGATATGTTTATGTTACTAAATTTTATTGATTTTACTTTAAAAATTAGTTTTTTCAAATAATTTTCGAAATATAGATAAAATTGACGTTTCGATTTATCTTGATAAAGACTCAAAGAGAAGTAGAAACGTCAATTTGTTCTATATTTCGAAAAGTATTTGAAAAAACTAATTTCGAAAAAGAAGAGACCTAAAAACAAGAAGATTTAGTGACATAGATTAAGTTTTTTCTTTAATTTCTTATTTCTCAAATCTTTTGATATGTTTATGTTACTAAATTTTATTGATTTTACTTTAAAAATTAGTTTTTTCAAATAATTTTCGAAATATAGATAAAATTGACGTTTCGATTTTTCTTGATAAAGACTCAAAGAGAAGTAGAAACGTCAATTTGTTCTATATTTCGAAAATTATTTGAAAAAACTAATTTCGAAAAAGAAGAGACCTAAAAACAAGAAGATTTAGTGACATAGATTGATTTTTTCTTTAATTTCTTATTTCTCAAATCTTTTGATATGTTTATGTTACTAAATTTTATTGATTTTACTTTAAAAATTAGTTTTTTCAAATAATTTTCGAAATATAGATAAAATTGACGTTTCGATTTATCTTGATAAAGACTCAAAGAGAAGTAGAAACGTCAATTTGTTCTATATTTCGAAAATTATTTGAAAAAACTAATTTCGAAAGAGAAGATTTAGTGACATAGATTAAGTTTTTTCTTTAATTTCTTATTTCTCAAATCTTTTGATATGTTTATGTTACTAAATTTTATTGATTTTACTTTAAAAATTAGTTTTTTCAAATAATTTTCGAAATATAGATAAAATTGACGTTTCGATTTTTCTTGATAAAGACTCAAAGAGAAGTAGAAACGTCAATTTGATCTATATTTCGAAAATTATTTGAAAAAACTAATTTCGAAAAAGAAGAGACCTAAAAACAAGAAGATTTAGTGACATAGATTGATTTTTTCTTTAATTTCTTATTTCTCAAATCTTTTGATATGTTTATGTTACTAAATTTTATTGATTTTACTTTAAAAATTAGTTTTTTCAAATAATTTTTGAAATATAGATAAAATTGACGTTTCGATTTTTCTTGATAAAGACTCAAAGAGAAGTAGAAACGTCAATTTGTTCTATATTTCGAAAATTATTTGAAAAAACTAATTTCGAAAGAGAAGATTTAGTGACATAGATTAAGTTTTTTCTTTAATTTCTTATTTCTCAAATCTTTTTATATGTTTATGTTACTAAATTTTATTGATTTTACTTTAAAAATTAGTTTTTTCAAATAATTTTTGAAATATAGATAAAATTGACGTTTCGATTTTTCTTGATAAAGACTCAAAGAGAAGTAGAAACGTCAATTTGATCTATATTTCGAAAATTATTTGAAAAAACTAATTTCGAAAAAGAAGAGACCTAAAAACAAGAAGATTTTGTGACATAGATCAATTATTTTGAATCGTGTCTGATTTTAACGGTTTTTTTTTGAAAACAATTATTGTCTAATCATTTTATTACCAAACAATGTACGATGGAATATCTTTCCGTGTTTGTAACTTGGGATACTATCGCTTCCTTTATCATCAATTAAAGAGAAATTAAACAAGTACATACACACATCAATAAATCAACAAAAACTTGTAATTATTTTCGAGTTTACAGTTTCTGGAGTAGTATTCATTTCGTAATGAAGCACAACGACAAGAACCCTTTCATGAAAGTTCCAACTTATTATTGCCTCAAAATTCCTGCCTCTTTAGATCTTTAATACGCTTAATGACATTCAAGCAGAAACTGTTGCTAAATTTTGCGGCCTCTTCATCTGAAACTTAGTTACGTCGTTGTATTCTAGAAATTGTACATAATAGACAAATGATAAGAGGAAAGAGACAACACCACCAACATTCATTATTATTAAACTTAAACTACGAAGTTAATCAAACTAAAAATCAACAATGTCTTGTATTGAATCATGTTGAGACATTCCTTTTGTACATCACCCAAAATCCTTGCAGCTACTGGCCAAAACACCAGCTTAATTATAGTAGAGTAATTAGTTAAATCTTTGATAACATATTAAATATTTAATTAAACTGTTAAATCATCCAATAAAATACTTTCTGACAATCATTATATTTGGAAAGCGCAAAGAAATATTAAGAGTCCTTGCTAAAAAAGGCTTTAGTTAGATAAACTGATTTTTCATCAAAAATCCTTTACATTAAATGATTTTTTTCACAAGTCTCTGTATACGAGCAATCAATTCATTGATATCTTGTGGTATTTCGCTCCAACTTCTTTCCTTTTCGCAAAAATAGACCACAAATGCTCAATGGAATTGAGATCCAGGTTCTAAGGAGGCCAAATCATGTTCATTAACACCCTCTATGCCAAAACTTACTGTTTGTTCAACTTGATATTTAGATCTAGTTCTACATGCGTTCGCCATAAAGAAAGATTCCGAAAAAAATTATCATAAATTATAATAATTTATTTAAAATACTTACAGGAAGTATTAAAACACAATTAAACGTATCTAATTGAGTTGCATACTTTCGAATATGGTGTTATTTATAAAAGAAAAAAATTGAAATGTTGAATCTCTTCTTAAATGTTGTGAAACATCTTAATAATTTTATATAATTAAAATGAGATATTTTTGATCCTTTACGTGCCAAAAATACGGTATATTTCTTTTTCAAATATAATATTTTGATTTTGTTTCAGGTTATCTACACGAAATTTCACCTTCAAACTATACGACTTTAGTATCAAACACGGAATCGTCTGATCAACCCAAAGGAACTTACATAACATTGAAAGGTGCCGACGAATCTACTGAAATACGGTATGAATCTAACCACGTTCCTAACAGACATAAAAAATCGCTATCCATGACATATACTAGTACAGGAACGGCGTTAAGTTTACCGCCAAAGAAAAAAGATATATACAGACCATATTCTTTAGAAGACAAACCTTCGCCACCGTTTTTTCATCATACTATTAGAGTACCAGCTGAAGAAGATCTCCACGCCGCTCACGCTATACTAGACTTGAGCGCATCCACGACTGTTTTCCTACCACCTCCACCACCTCAAATACAAATACAAGAACAGTATCATCCCCTCGATTTACCGCAAGAAATTCAAGAAACTCACTCATTGAATGGCGCCGCAAGTCCTGGTCTCAAATCTACTAAAACCGTCGCTTACACTTACGAAGCCTTTTTCGTAAGTGACGGTAGATCTAAGAAGAGACACGATACCGAAGATCCTAACATGACAATTAACACGGTAAAATTATCGGAGAAACCTAAATACACCTGCAGCGAATGCGGCAAGCAATACGCCACGTCGAGCAATCTCTCGAGACACAAACAAACCCACAGAAGTCTAGATTCTCAGGCTGCCAAAAAATGTATAACCTGCGGTAAAGCTTACGTAAGCATGCCCGCATTAGCTATGCACGTTCTCACGCATAAATTGGCGCATCGATGCGGCGTATGCGGTAAACAATTCTCGAGACCTTGGCTACTCCAAGGTCATTTGAGATCGCACACCGGCGAAAAACCGTACGGTTGCGCGCATTGCGGTAAAGCTTTCGCAGATAGATCGAATTTGAGAGCGCACATGCAAACCCATTCGGCGGATAAAAATTTCGAATGTCCGAGATGTCATAAGACGTTCGCTTTGAAATCTTATCTTAATAAACATTTGGAATCGGCGTGTCTTAAAGAAGAAGTTGTTAATTGTAAAGATGAACAGAATACTAAAGAAATTAATGTTGCGACGCCTATGCCGGTTCGTGTATATGCTGGTTGATTTTCTTGAGCGGTATTGAAAATCTATTCAATTTGGCAACTAATCTAGTGGAAAGTAGCATTTTTCGGAATATAATTTATTTATTATAGACTAATATGGTGGATTTAAATTCCACTGGCGATAATTTTGTAGAAAAAGTTGAAATTTTGCAGTGAAAACATTCGATTTCTCAGTTTATTCAAGGTGAAAATCGATTATTAGATTAAAGTTTCCATTGAGAATATAAAAAAAAAACCTTTTAGACGCTGTATACGTACTTAAATCGTTTGTTTGTGCTTATCCACGAGCTTCTTGTTTTATAAATTATAATTTGAATCATAGTGAAGCTCATTTGTTCGATAAACTTTCTAAATTCATCAGTGAAAACAAGCATATCCATAGATTTGTTGAAAGCATTAAGTTTGATTACAAAAGTTTTCTAGGTGCACCCCTAGGGGTCCACGTGAAGCTGTATATTAGCAATATATGTGAATTACCATCATTTAATTTGATCTTAATATTTTTTGACAAATTTTGGATATAATGTGTACTAAAACTAGTAATTTACGAAGTTAGAAAAAGATTGGGGACTGCAGGATTAAGTAAATTTCGTTGCAAAATCTAATGACGTTGTAATTTTTTCGTAACGTCAAGAAAAACTTTATTTCCATTGTGAAATGGAAAGCACCAACGATAATATGTACGTTGAATCAATGCTAGCAACAGATCTACAAAAAAGAAATCGTACAAAATTGTTTGCAAACCTCGAAATTGTTGTATGATGTTGATTTTTTTTTTGAAACATCATGAAAAAACATTTTTAATTGTAAAAAAACGCATTTGGGGTCAATGGAAATAACATATCTTGTTTGAGGAGGTAGGATTTTCAAAATACTCAACGTTTTTGAAGTTTATGAATATCCAAATCTTAGCAAAGCTTGTTTCCGAAAAATGGGACTTACCGACTAGATTATATTTGCCAAAATTTGAAATCTAGTCCCGCGACATAGTTTGAATAATAATTAAACGTAAAATGTCGCGGTCTAATCTCGATCTAAATTTTAACTAGTCAAGCTTTCTAGTCTTTCCTGTTAGTTAAGTTTTCCCATCACGCAGTCGATGGCAACATTGCGCGCGATATGCCGTCTAGATTAGCGGTGATTTATTTTTCATAAACTGACGTCCCTTGTAAATATTTCCCCTCCAAAAGATAAACACATCGCAACACGTCCACTAATTTAGGCTTAGTACGTAAGCTGTACCATTTTTAGACATTCAATATTCAGAAGAATGTACATAAAATAATTATTTGAATATACTTTTCTCCTAAAACGTTAAAGATGTCGATAGAAGTGGGTATTTGTAGTAAATTGAATCAAAGATATTTTAAAGCACGTTGGAATTGATATTAACAAATATCTGAATAATAAATAATCGGTTTAGGTTACTTTTTATGATATTAAATCGCAAAAAAATTTTTAATTCCACATTATATTGAAATAAAACTTATTATAGTCGTTCGGATGAACAAGGATCAGATATAGAACTTGATTCGATTTAGAATAAACCAAAATTAGAAAAAAGATATTGAAAAATAAGCTTTTTAGGTTTTTACATCAATTTTATTATGAAATAAGAAGATAATAGGCACTTTTTATGAGAAAATATAATTAGAGCACAAAAAATTAGATTCGGAAGTTCTATTTCCCACATTCTATTATAATAGGACTTATTATTGTCATTCGGATGAACAAGGATCAGAAATAAAACTCATTTCGATTTAGAGATGACAAAAATAGAAAGAATGTCAGTAAAAAAAAGTTTTTAAGATTTTGAAATCAATTTAATTATGAAATGAAAAAATAATGAGAACTTTTCATAGAAAAATATCATTTAAACATGGAGAAATGATTTGGAAGTTCTATTTTTCACATTTTATTGGAAGAGAACTTATAATAGTCATTAAGAAAGAACAAGGATCAAAGACAGATCTTAATTCCACTTAGAATCAACAAAAAAAGGAAAAATTACACCAAGAAACGTTTGTATTGAGTTTTTGAGGTTTTAAAATAAATTTTATTTTGAAATAAGAAGATAATGGGCACTTTTTATGAGAAAATATCATTGGAGCAGAAAAAATTAGATTCGGAAGTTCTATTTTCCACATTTTATTAAAATAAGACTTTTATGGTCATTGGGATGAACAAAGATCAAAAATAGAACTTAATTCGATTTAGAATTAACAAAAATGGAAAGAATGCCAGAAAAAAAAGTTCAAATGAAGTTTTTAACGTTTTGAAATCAATTTTATTATGAAATGGAAAAATAATGGGAACTTTTCATCGAAAAATATCATTTAAACATGGAGAAATGATTTGTAAGTTCTATTTTTCACATTTTATTGGAAGAGAACTTATAATAGTCATTAAGAAAGAACAAGGATCAAAGACAGATCTTAATTCCACTTAGAATCAACAAAAAAAGGAAAAATTACACCAAGAAACGTTTGTATTGAGTTTTTGAGGTTTTAAAATAAATTTTATTTTGAAATAAGAAGATAATGGGCACTTTTTATGAGAAAATATCATTGGAGCAGAAAAAATTAGATTCGGAAGTTCTATTTTCCACATTTTATTAAAATAAGACTTGTTATGGTCATTGGGATGAACAAAGATCAAAAATAGAACTTAATTCGATTTAGAATTAACAAAAATGGAAAGAATGCCAGAAAAAAAAGTTCAAATGAAGTTTTTAACGTTTTGAAATCAATTTTATTATGAAATGGAAAAATAATGGGAACTTTTCATCGAAAAATATCATTTAAACATGGAGAAATGATTTGTAAGTTCTATTTTTCACATTTTATTGGAAGAGAACTTATAATAGTCATTAAGAAAGAACAAGGATCAAAGACAGATCTTAATTCCACTTAGAATCAACAAAAAAAGGAAAAATTACACCAAGAAACGTTTGTATTGAGTTTTTGAGGTTTTAAAATAAATTTTATTTTGAAATAAGAAGATAATGGGCACTTTTTATGAGAAAATATCATTGGAGCAGAAAAAATTAGATTCGGAAGTTCTATTTTCCACATTTTATTAAAATAAGACTTGTTATGGTCATTGGGATGAACAAAGATCAAAAATAGAACTTAATTCGATTTAGAATTAACAAAAATGGAAAGAATGCCAGAAAAAAAAGTTCAAATGAAGTTTTTAACGTTTTGAAATCAATTTTATTATGAAATGGAAAAATAATGGGAACTTTTCATCGAAAAATATCATTTAAACATGGAGAAATGATTTGGAAGTTCTATTTTCCATATTTTATTAAATTAAGACTTGTTATTGTCATTGGGATGAACAAAGATCAAAAATAGAACTTAATTCGATTTAGAATTAACAAAAATGGAAAGAATGCCAGAAAAAAAAGTTCAAATGAAGTTTTTAACGTTTTGAAATCAATTTTATTATGAAATGGAAAAATAATGGGAACTTTTCATCGAAAAATATCATTTAAACATGGAGAAATGATTTGGAAGTTCTATTTTTCACATTTTATTGGAAGAGAACTTATAATAGTCATTAAGAAAGAACAAGGATCGAAGACAGACCTTAATTCCACTTAGAATCAACAAAAAAAGGAAAAATTACACCAAGAAACGTTTGTATTGAGTTTTTGAGGTTTTAAAATAAATTTTATTTTGAAATAAGAAGATAATGGGCACTTTTTATGAGAAAATATCATTGGAGCAGAAAAAATTAGATTCGGAAGTTCTATTTTCCACATTTTATTAAAATAAGACTTTTATGGTCATTGGGATGAACAAAGATCAAAAATAGAACTTAATTCGATTTAGAATTAACAAAAATGGAAAGAATGCCAGAAAAAAAAGTTCAAATGAAGTTTTTAACGTTTTGAAATCAATTTTATTATGAAATGGAAAAATAATGGGAACTTTTCATCGAAAAATATCATTTAAACATGGAGAAATGATTTGTAAGTTCTATTTTTCACATTTTATTGGAAGAGAACTTATAATAGTCATTAAGAAAGAACAAGGATCAAAGACAGATCTTAATTCCACTTAGAATCAACAAAAAAAGGAAAAATTACACCAAGAAACGTTTGTATTGAGTTTTTGAGGTTTTAAAATAAATTTTATTTTGAAATAAGAAGATAATGGGCACTTTTTATGAGAAAATATCATTGGAGCAGAAAAAATTAGATTCGGAAGTTCTATTTTCCACATTTTATTAAAATAAGACTTGTTATGGTCATTGGGATGAACAAAGATCAAAAATAGAACTTAATTCGATTTAGAATTAACAAAAATGGAAAGAATGCCAGAAAAAAAAGTTCAAATGAAGTTTTTAACGTTTTGAAATCAATTTTATTATGAAATGGAAAAATAATGGGAACTTTTCATCGAAAAATATCATTTAAACATGGAGAAATGATTTGTAAGTTCTATTTTTCACATTTTATTGGAAGAGAACTTATAATAGTCATTAAGAAAGAACAAGGATCAAAGACAGATCTTAATTCCACTTAGAATCAACAAAAAAAGGAAAAATTACACCAAGAAACGTTTGTATTGAGTTTTTGAGGTTTTAAAATAAATTTTATTTTGAAATAAGAAGATAATGGGCACTTTTTATGAGAAAATATCATTGGAGCAGAAAAAATTAGATTCGGAAGTTCTATTTTCCACATTTTATTAAAATAAGACTTGTTATGGTCATTGGGATGAACAAAGATCAAAAATAGAACTTAATTCGATTTAGAATTAACAAAAATGGAAAGAATGCCAGAAAAAAAAGTTCAAATGAAGTTTTTAACGTTTTGAAATCAATTTTATTATGAAATGGAAAAATAATGGGAACTTTTCATCGAAAAATATCATTTAAACATGGAGAAATGATTTGGAAGTTCTATTTTCCATATTTTATTAAATTAAGACTTGTTATTGTCATTGGGATGAACAAAGATCAAAAATAGAACTTAATTCGATTTAGAATTAACAAAAATGGAAAGAATGCCAGAAAAAAAAGTTCAAATGAAGTTTTTAACGTTTTGAAATCAATTTTATTATGAAATGGAAAAATAATGGGAACTTTTCATCGAAAAATATCATTTAAACATGGAGAAATGATTTGGAAGTTCTATTTTTCACATTTTATTGGAAGAGAACTTATAATAGTCATTAAGAAAGAACAAGGATCGAAGACAGACCTTAATTCCACTTAGAATCAACAAAAAAAGGAAAAATTACACCAAGAAACGTTTGTATTGAGTTTTTGAGGTTTTAAAATAAATTTTATTTTGAAATAAGAAGATAATGGGCACTTTTTATGAGAAAATATCATTGGAGCAGAAAAAATTAGATTCGGAAGTTCTATTTTCCACATTTTATTAAAATAAGACTTTTATGGTCATTGGGATGAACAAAGATCAAAAATAGAACTTAATTCGATTTAGAATTAACAAAAATGGAAAGAATGCCAGAAAAAAAAGTTCAAATGAAGTTTTTAACGTTTTGAAATCAATTTTATTATGAAATGGAAAAATAATGGGAACTTTTCATCGAAAAATATCATTTAAACATGGAGAAATGATTTGTAAGTTCTATTTTTCACATTTTATTGGAAGAGAACTTATAATAGTCATTAAGAAAGAACAAGGATCAAAGACAGATCTTAATTCCACTTAGAATCAACAAAAAAAGGAAAAATTACACCAAGAAACGTTTGTATTGAGTTTTTGAGGTTTTAAAATAAATTTTATTTTGAAATAAGAAGATAATGGGCACTTTTTATGAGAAAATATCATTGGAGCAGAAAAAATTAGATTCGGAAGTTCTATTTTCCACATTTTATTAAAATAAGACTTGTTATGGTCATTGGGATGAACAAAGATCAAAAATAGAACTTAATTCGATTTAGAATTAACAAAAATGGAAAGAATGCCAGAAAAAAAAGTTCAAATGAAGTTTTTAACGTTTTGAAATCAATTTTATTATGAAATGGAAAAATAATGGGAACTTTTCATCGAAAAATATCATTTAAACATGGAGAAATGATTTGGAAGTTCTATTTTCCATATTTTATTAAATTAAGACTTGTTATGGTCATTGGGATGAACAAAGATCAAAAATAGAACTTAATTCGATTTAGAATTAACAAAAATGGAAAGAATGCCAGAAAAAAAAGTTCAAATGAAGTTTTTAACGTTTTGAAATCAATTTTATTATGAAATGGAAAAATAATGGGAACTTTTCATCGAAAAATATCATTTAAACATGGAGAAATGATTTGGAAGTTCTATTTTTCACATTTTATTGGAAGAGAACTTATAATAGTCATTAAGAAAGAACAAGGATCGAAGACAGACCTTAATTCCACTTAGAATCAACAAAAAAAGGAAAAATTACACCAAGAAACGTTTGTATTGAGTTTTTGAGGTTTTAAAATAAATTTTATTTTGAAATAAGAAGATAATGGGCACTTTTTATGAGAAAATATCATTGGAGCAGAAAAAATTAGATTCGGAAGTTCTATTTTCCACATTTTATTAAAATAAGACTTTTATGGTCATTGGGATGAACAAAGATCAAAAATAGAACTTAATTCGATTTAGAATTAACAAAAATGGAAAGAATGCCAGAAAAAAAAGTTCAAATGAAGTTTTTAACGTTTTGAAATCAATTTTATTATGAAATGGAAAAATAATGGGAACTTTTCATCGAAAAATATCATTTAAACATGGAGAAATGATTTGTAAGTTCTATTTTTCACATTTTATTGGAAGAGAACTTATAATAGTCATTAAGAAAGAACAAGGATCAAAGACAGATCTTAATTCCACTTAGAATCAACAAAAAAAGGAAAAATTACACCAAGAAACGTTTGTATTGAGTTTTTGAGGTTTTAAAATAAATTTTATTTTGAAATAAGAAGATAATGGGCACTTTTTATGAGAAAATATCATTGGAGCAGAAAAAATTAGATTCGGAAGTTCTATTTTCCACATTTTATTAAAATAAGACTTGTTATGGTCATTGGGATGAACAAAGATCAAAAATAGAACTTAATTCGATTTAGAATTAACAAAAATGGAAAGAATGCCAGAAAAAAAAGTTCAAATGAAGTTTTTAACGTTTTGAAATCAATTTTATTATGAAATGGAAAAATAATGGGAACTTTTCATCGAAAAATATCATTTAAACATGGAGAAATGATTTGGAAGTTCTATTTTCCATATTTTATTAAATTAAGACTTGTTATGGTCATTGGGATGAACAAAGATCAAAAATAGAACTTAATTCGATTTAGAATTAACAAAAATGGAAAGAATGCCAGAAAAAAAAGTTCGAATGAAGTTTTTAACGTTTTGAAATCAATTTTATTATGAAATGGAAAAATAATGAGAACTTTTCATCAGAAAATATCATTTAAACATGGAGAAATGATTTGGAAGTTCTATTTTCCACATTTTATTGGAAGAGAACTTATAATAGTCATTAAGAAAGAACAAGGATCAAAGACAGATCTTAATTCCACTTAGAATCAACAAAAAAAGGAAAAATTACACCAAGAAACGTTTGTATTGAGTTTTTGAGGTTTTAAAATAAATTTTATTATGAAATAAGAAGATAAAAAACACTTTTTATGACAAAATATCACTACAGCACAAAAAAATTGGATTTGGAAGTTCTATTTTCCACATTTTATTAAAATAAGATTTATTATAGCCATTTGGAATGAACAAGATCATGCAAAATTGAGTCAAAAGAGCTCAAGATCGAAAAATTTGGAAAGAATATTGTTAACTAATTCTCACTGGCAATTGTATATTCAAAAATTGGGCAAAATAACTTTCTGTACTAAATTTCTAAATAAATAATTTCACCATTTTGTTCTAAATTAGCTTAATTCATTATTTTCATCATTTGTAATTTTTATAACTATCAATAACTAACAATTCTCTACTAAATAATTCAAAATAGAATATTTTAAGTTTTATAATATTTTCTTCACCCTTTCCAAACCGACTATGATTATTCTCAATTTCAATTTTAGAAAATTAATGTCACATCATGTTTAAAATCTATAAAAAAGAGGTAGCTTCATTGAAATTGCAATCTTGTATAGTAAAAATGAAATATAAGTTTCTTTTATGATATATAACGTGTATTAAGTTTGTTATTTTGTTATAAAAAGCAGCTATTATAGTACCTAGCAAACGCTCCATGTGTTTTATTTGTACTATAGTTAAGCTTATCAAAGATATCACCAATTTCAATTTTTTTTCATCATTACTTCTTGTTACTGGATCCGGACTCAAACTATTGGATAAAATAATCACGTCAATTTGTTCTTAAGCGATTACCGACCGTTTTCAAAACTATAATACTAGAAAATCGTAAAGGAAAATGTAGAGACCGGACTGTTATATAAAGAACAGAAAATCTTTCACATACCTACCACTTAGTTCATGGATTACAATAATTGTTGCTATTCTTTGTATGTGGATATTAATTATATAACACTAAGTTCATTTTTATTTCGTTATATTTTGAAATAAAAACAGAACAATTTGAAAATTTCATAAGAAATTCTCACTCAGTTAATTTGGAATAAGATACAATCTATGAGATCCTAGTCCAACTTAATTAATATACGTCATAGATGACGTACATTATTTTTTATGATGAATGAACTATACTAACCAAGTTTTTCACCCGTCTAATCAAGTTGTATAGGTTATATTGATTCCGTTTTAATTAATGGAAATATATTCTCCTTCCATCGACGTCTTTAACGGATAAAGCGAAATTTTCAAGGTTCTCTAAAGCCTAAAGCAACGTTTCAAATACAACGAACTTATGCAAATATCTAGTATTATTAAACATATTTAGATTAAGGAAGGAATTAATATGTTAAAGCGGCTTCTCCCGCGTAATTTAGTCGCATTTTCCAATCCCGATATCCCTTATGTACTTAGAGAGTTCATTTTAAGATTGCCTGCTTTTAGATATTATTAAAGCACACTTTTAGACTATGTAGTCAAGGGTAAAATCAAATTAGGGTGTAATTATTTAACCGTAAGGTAAATTTATCTCTTTTTTTTTTGTTTAATTGAAAATTGATTCTACGTAGTGCAGTCCATCAGATCTCAGCCTATTCCACACATTTTTCAGAACGTCTCACCGAAATTTATATGCCATAGGTCCAGATCAGGGGTATAAGGTGTGTATTTGATCTCTGTAAAGCTACATTTGTGACCAATAGCACTGGAAATGGAAACAACGTGGGCTGGAGCATTTTTCGGTGATAAACCTCGTTCACAGTTTTATTTGGATCGAAACGACACCGTCGCAGTCCTAAAGTCACTTTTTTGTTGCTTTTCGTAACCTTTCCTTTTTATGGCACGGGCTTTTCTTCAAGATGCGACTCCGTGATCCACACATTCTACTTCACGCTGATTCTGTACTCCAAGCATCCATCCTCGAATGAATCCAAGGATGGATTCAAAGATGGGCATTCTACCAACCCCTACGACCTAAGTTTCATGGGAGATTCTGGAGGTCTTGTTTTTTTGGTTGTCTCGACGTCTTAGTATTCGACAAGAAAAGATCTAATCCGAGTGGTTCTTGTCCTCTTTTACAGCAGTCCCCAATGTATAACTCAACAGTTGCTTATGAAATACGTAGCAGGGGGAGTCTAACCTAACTTAACCTATTGAATCTCTTGTCCACCGTTTTCTGTCAGTGTTGCTATAAGTGTTGGAATATTCTGCAGCACACTCGATAGCTCAGGCGTTCCTTGGTCTGCTGGAACTGGCGTTAAACAGCTACTGAGTGGTTACCTCCTGGTTTTGTTGTCTTCCGCAGTTTTTGCTTTTCGGTTTTTTCGATTTACTGAGGGTGCAGAGTCATGTTGCACGTGATTTTTCCGTTGTGGAAGTTTTATCTATGTTTTTTTTAGAACTGATCTTCTGCGAGCTCTGTTGGTAATCATTTTGGGGTGTTTACAGACAGTCCTTTCACTACTAGCTTCCTTTTTCTTTATACTCGCTCATGAGCATCTTCATTTTGTTGAAATGTTCTTTTGTTGGTGTCGTGGTTTCCCATTTTAAACTGGGTGTCGATTTTCTTCTGTACTAGTTGTTTCTTTATCGCTGTCCATTATTAGATGTTGCGTTCTTTCTGGTTTTTCCTGATTTTCTTCTGGTATCTGTTTGTCCTCGGTGCATCCTTCTTCAGAGGTTTTTCTCTTAGCTTTCCTCATTTTACCTTTGGTATATTCTTCTTTTTATGGGACAGTCTTCCATTTGCATTTCTTCGAGATCTCTGGATTCATATTGGTATGAAACGGTGCGTAAAGCTCGTTGAGGCTTTTCACTAACGAGTGCATTTAAATTTTTTGCTATATTGGTATTGTAATAGTTATTATTGATATTATTGAAAACCACATAAATTTGAATAAAATTTTGTTTTTTTCAACATAAAGTTGATAATTTTCATTGGGTAAATTTTAGGACTCACTATGTGATGTCATTTTTTGGTTTTTATCGTTGTTTGCATCGCTGTTCCACTATGAGGTTTTATGAGTTAAAAAATATAGTTGAATCTCAAAATATTATAGAGCGACTCATATTGTAGAGCGATTCTATGGGCCAATGAAATTAGACGTTTACATCTATCCAAAAGTAAATTATCTTCGTGCAAATTTTGAACTCGCAAAGGTCTACGCTGAAAATATGTTTGGGATCTTACTATGGGTTAAAAATGTGTTTTAAAAAATTTCAAAGCGGCAATTTTATAGAATTCGTACTTATTTAATATCTAGTCGCATATTCTAGTCAATTATTTGATTTAATTTATTATTGGTTTAAATAATATTATATATATATCTTAGAAGGAAATTATACAAAGAAAAATATAAAACGATTGATAGTTTTGACAGTATTTTTGCAAGTATTTATGAAAAAAATATATTTCTTAAAAATAAATTTAAGATTTGTTGTTACTGTCAGTACTAGTATGAATGAATTTACATTTTCTCCGGAAACAAGAGTTTCTAGAGATTTAGAAAGTTTATGTTTACATTTTTTTTATACCAAGTTGAGACAATTGATAGCCCGGTGAAATTAGATCAAAAAATATATTAATTTCCATTCAGATTCGCTTTATCTCAAAAATGATGATATTAGGACAGTTTTTGTAAATAATTCAACGATCCTAATATTTTTTCCGATCTATTTTTTCCATATAACATAACGCTTCTTATAATAAATATCCAAAAAACACAAGGCATCGATGCGGACGAATTTTTGTTATTTGAAATGAGGAGTCCCAAATCAAAACACAATATTTTTAGACTATTATCTTCCTCCATATCATCGCACTCCCTTCTTTCGATTCCCTCTTCATCGTCTTCCCTTTTAACACTATTTTCATATTTTTTGAACAAATCTTTGTACCAAGGCATTCTTCTACAGAGACTCAATATTCTTCAAATTGTTCTTCTCCACTATCTTTTCCAGTTAAATTTTTCTCCAAAATATTCTTCACGTTTTAGTAAGCTTTTACCTTCATAAAAACGTCATTTCTTTTAAATGCTTCGGACTTATATCGTCCTCCAAGTCTACTTGGAAAATAATCACACTTTTAGTTTGTCTAAAAATTACCCGGTAACTTTCGGTAACCATGTCGGTTTTCTTTTTTTGTTAGTTCCTCAATTTTTCCAAAAATATGGTTTGCGGATGTTTTGATGTTAGCCAGAGCCTTCTTGAATAACCAAAATTGCAAAATGAATAAGATTTTGTAAGTGGCCAACACAAAATAATCGAAATATCTCGGGTACCTGCTGGAAAATCGATTTTATTTTGAAAATTCTGCACCAATTTCGTTTGCCTCTCTACAAACTTAACATTCTATTGTCGAATGGAAGGCCGCAGCTTGGGTTTGTAAATCAGTTGTACGGAAATTGTACAAAGCTAGTTGACTAACATAAAAAGCTTCTCAGATAAAAATCCTCGGTATCAACTGTATTTTTATCGAGCTTCAACTATCTAGAAATAACGCTGAGACTAACAACCAGAGTCAAGATCAAGGAGAGGATACAGAAAGGCTATCAAAGGCTCCTATGGAAGGAGCAATAACATAACCAAACAAAACAAAATAAAAATGTACGAAAGACCAGCAATCACGTATGCGATGTAAACAACATTGATCAACAAAAGGTATAACAGGTCCAAAAATAACACAAAAAGAAGAAAAGAGAGCAAAGAAGAATGAAGAAATGGAGAAAGAGCTGGAGAAGGAAAATATAGTGAGATAAATAAAAGCACAAAGACTCAACCGGGGTGGGAATATAATGAGAAGAAAACCAACTGAAATGATCAAAAGAATGGATCCCATTGTGGCCAAGGAGAAGAGGCATGCAGAGAAAGACTTGGAGAAACGAAATAAAGGAGGACATAAGAGCACTTAATATAGAGAACTGGAGGACAAAATGCCGGAATCGAAAAGAATGGAAAATAATAACATAAGCAGCTAAGACAAACGATAAACTGTGAAGAAAATAAAGATAGAAAACGAGGAATAATCCAATTCAAAAAAGGATTTTAAATCGCTAAAAGCGATAACCACAATCCAAAGAATTTGAAGGTTTGATGATGATGATTATCATCTGTATTTGCTGTAGTAGGTGAAATTTTCAACATCAACACACGTACTGAATGTTTAATTTCAATAACAACAGCTAAAAACTGCGGTTTGGCACGACAACAAGGAAATATGCCAAAAGGATTTGAATGGCCAGAAACGAGTTTTGATAACGAAAATACTGTACTTACATTTTTACACTAAAAGCGATCTATAAGTCGTTTTGATTTGTGGTTCCTCAAATATTTATTTAGACCGAACAATGATGCTTCTGCTTTCAAAATAAGCGCGATTATTAACAAGTACAAGTATCTGTACTCATTAAATTTTAGGGTGAATGAATGTAAACATAAATTTTACAAAAAATCGGGCCGATGCAATGGGCCCGAGCGCTGAGCCGAGGCGAGTGTGTCTCTAGTCATTTAGCCAGTATCAGTAGTGCCGGGCCATTTAAAGGGTCACTAATCATAAAATTCTCGTTCGTGCCTTAGTTCTATATAAAAAGAAAACAACGAAGTATTTTTACAACGATATAATATGGAATACGTTCATTTTATACAACGAAAACCTCTTATATTCGACCCTAATCTATTCCAAACTGATGCAATTACCTTATCATCAATCCTTCTTACTCAATCTCTTTCATGATTGTAAAGCTATCCTGTATTTCTATTTAGGTCAATGACATGCACTTCTTTCTCCTGTTTTAACTTTCTAGAAGGAATAAAATCTTTCTAGGCACCTTCAAGTACTACTACATTCACACTAATATTCAGCTTAAAATTTATCTCAGTGACTTTTGACAATGTTTATCGTCGAGTTGAATATAATTTTGGGCTCATCCTTTTGTCTTGTTTGTGATCACTGGGTTAAGAACGAGGTGTTCAAAGCTCATTTCGCCCTTTTTTAGAAGTGGACCTTGAAATGTAGAGGAAATTTTGATCCCCTCTCGATGAATGATCCTCTAGCTTTATCCTTGTCCTCTAAATAATCAAATATGACTCCACTATGACTTTTTGTAATGTAAATCCTCGCGTCTATCATTATGAGTGTGACCCTGATGAAATGGAGCATGATATTTAGTTCTACTTTGTATAACCTCTCGATGAATGATCCTCTAGCTTTATCCTTGTCCTCTAGATAATCAGGATAAAACTTGACGTGAGTTCTTGATTAAATATGACTCCACTATGACTTTTTGTAATGTAAATCCTCGCGTCTATCATTAAAAGTGTGACCCTGATGAAATGGAGCTCGATATTTAGTTCTACTTAGTATAACCTCTCGATGAATGATCCTCTTGCTTTATCCTTGTCCTCTAGATAATCAGGATGAAACTTGACGTCAGTTCTTGATCAAATATGACTCCACTATGACTTTTTGTAATGTAAATCCTCGCGTCTATCATTATGAGTGTGATCCTGATGAAATGGAGCTTGATATTTAGTTCTACTTAGTATAACCTCTCGATGAATGATCCTCTTGCTTTATCCTTGTCCTCTAGATAATCAGGATAAAACTTGACGTCAGTTATTGATCAAATATGACTCCACTATGACTTTTCGTAATGTAAATCTTCGCGTCTATCATTATGAGTGTGACCCTGATGAAATGGAGCTCGATATTTAGTTCTACTTAGTATAACCTCTCGATGAATGATCCTCTAGCTTTATCCTTGTCCTCTAGATAATCAGGATAAAACTTGACGTGAGTTCTTGATCGAATATGACTCCACTATGACTTTTTGTAATGTAAATCCTCACGTCTATCATTATGAGTGTGACCCTGATGAAATGGAGCTTGATATTTAGTTCTACTTAGTATAACCTCTCGATGAATGATCCTCTAGCTTTATCCTTGTCCTCTAGATAATCAGGATAAAACTTGACGTGAGTTCTTGATCGAATATGACTCCACTATGACTTTTTGTAATGTAAATCCTCGCGTCTATCATTATGAGTGTGACCCTGATGAAATGGAGCTTGATATTTAGTTCTACTTAGTATAACCTCTCGATGAATGATCCTCTTGCTTTATCCTTGTCCTCTAGATAATCAGGATAAAACTTGACGTCAGTTATTGATCAAATATGACTCCACTATGACTTTTCGTAATGTAAATCCTCGCGTCTATCATTATGAGTGTGACCCTGATGAAATGGAGCTCGATATTTAGTTCTACTTAGTATAACCTCTCGATGAATGATCCTCTAGCTTTATCCTTGTCCTCTAGATAATCAGGATAAAACTTGACGTGAGTTCTTGATCGAATATGACTCCACTATGACTTTTTGTAATGTAAATCCTCGCGTCTATCATTATGAGTGTGACCCTGATGAAATGGAGCTTGATATTTAGTTCTACTTAGTATAACCTCTCGATGAATGATCCTCTTGCTTTATCCTTGTCCTCTAGATAATCAGGATAAAACTTGACGTCAGTTATTGATCAAATATGACTCCACTATGACTTTTCGTAATGTAAATCCTTGCGTCTATCATTATGAGTGTGACCCTGATGAAATGGAGCTCGATATTTAGTTCTACTTAGTATAACCTCTCGATGAATGATCCTCTTGCTTTATCCTTGTCCTCTAGATAATCAGGATAAAACTTGACGTCAGTTATTGATCAAATATGACTCCACTATGACTTTTCGTAATGTAAATCCTCGCGTCTATCATTATGAGTGTGACCCTGATGAAATGGAGCTCGATATTTAGTTCTACTTAGTATAACCTCTCGATGAATGATCCTCTAGCTTTATCCTTGTCCTCTAGATAATCAGGATAAAACTTGACGTGAGTTCTTGATCGAATATGACTCCACTATGACTTTTTGTAATGTAATTCCTCGCGTCTATTTGCTTGAATTTAGAATGTTTTGAGGTTTCTTCCTAATACATTTGTTCCTAGAATTGATGGAAATTCCAAAAAAATATCCAATACTGTCGGTTGAACGTAGGAAAGTTTTATATTATTTTTGGTCATGTTAGACCTGGTTCTCCCAATTGAATAAATATATGGTTATCATACTAGTGATCAACACTCCCAAAAACATATTTTTGTGATATTGTATCTTGTTTTTATGATCTAAGATTGTTTGTTTTTTATCTTCTTCCTTGTTTTGTTGTTATATCGTTAAATTCAACTTCCACGTGTTCCTGTTTCAATCTTTTATCCAATAGAAGCTTTGTAATTATTTTTTTCAATCTCAGAATTAATTTGATTCTTCTTTTGTGAATATTCCATAATTTTAGCTTCAAAATATCTATATTTTGACACTTTTATTGTCCATTTTTGATTCATTTATTATTATACCTGGGCTACTCATCAAATTTATCATCAAAAATCTAAAAAAGTAAAGAAATTTATACAAAAATTATTTTTTCCCTTTTCAAATTCTCCTAAGGGTCCAGTAAATGATTGTGAAAAACCATCCCTCGCAGCATTGATTTGTAAATAAGTTCTACTTGCCCTCAATATATACTTTAGGGTTGCGTTTTTACTCACACATACACTGTACTGATATATAAGTTGATTTTGTTTTTCTCCATAACTCCTTTAATTTTTAAGTAATGCAAACAAGCATTTTTTAGAGCTATAAGTTTATCTTGTTCTCAAAAAGATTCATGCTAAAATAATAAAAGGAAAAGCTATTTTCGCGAATGCACGCAAAACTTCAAATGACCTTATCTAAAAACTAAGTTGTAATTTCTGGAAATTTTGGTTATATTCATATTGAACTCACGGTTCAAACCACCACTACACCTACACTCATAATTACACTGTCTGAAACGCGTTTCGATAACCAAGTTATCGTCTTCAGAGACTGTTTACCTTCTAGTCTCTGAGGACGATAACTTGGTTATCGAAACGCGTTTCAGACAGTGTAATTGTGAGTGTTGGTGTAGTGGTAGTGTATATAGTGTGTTCAGTACTTACAGAAAACATTTTGTTTGTTAAAATTTTGCGTATCATCAATAGTATTGGAATTATTTTGATTTGTCGTTCAATTACAAACATGATTTTTTCACTTTAAGCTCAATTTTTTTCGAAAATAAATATTTTTATCTAATAAAAACACCCAGAATATATTACAGGAATATGAATAAAGTGAATAATGAAGTAGAAACGAAGTTTTTCAAACGGGGTGGAAGAGAGAGGGAGATTTTTAGTATTTTTTCCCGACGAAAAAATAGGAATCGACATTAATACCTTCATAACTATTTCAGTTTTGATGCTGGGATTTTTTGTAAAAAATAAAATTAGAGGGTTTTTGAAGGAGTCTAAAAAAGGTCCTATAAGTTTTTCCCGAAAAATTCAAAGGTTTTTTGTTATTGTACGTAGAACTTTCCCAGTACCAGAAAAAACTTATTAAAGAAGTTACTTAGTATTAGACAATATATTGATTTCCGCACTTATTTTTAATATAAAATCGCTCATCTTCAGGGTAAAAGCAACCCCTAGTACTGAGTATATTTTGAAGTAGAGGGCAGGTAGAATCTATATACAATTTTTTATGAAAAATCGGTTCTGTATGGGATAAATATACATGAAAAAAATTGTCATTGACTGGACTATTATATTAATTCGGATATTTTGTGATAAAGTGACCCTCGTCCAGTAGCGTAGATCTGAGCACATGTAAAGTAGCGTGAATGCAAAATTTAGTCAATAGTCAATTTTAATTTGAAAATATTATATAGTTTATATTAACCATTTTCTGGCAACTACTTCGGGGTATATACCCGAATCCGTGATTGTATAAACGTTTCCAAAGCAATAAGGTATTTCGAACTGAATTACCTGCGATTCACTTAATCATTAGTATTAGTTTTATATTCAAGGGCTGCAACGAAAACTACACGCCGAGATTCACTTGAACGTCTTATAAGTAATCGCGGTTTCCATACGTTCAATTCCAATTGAGTATCTAATCTTAATAAGAACCACAAGAATCTTTCTTTTTGTACGATTGAGAACATTGGAAGGCGGAATTATTTATGAGACAACCTCTTTAAAATTGAGTGATACACGTTATTCCTAAGCAATACGCACTATCTTATACGTGAAAAGCCAATGAGAAATCCCTCAAGAAATATGATTATGAGAATGAATTTTTTTTCAAATTTTTCCAGTTTATTCATAGAAATAGAGAATGACGCCATATATTTTGATATATAATGAAACGTAATCGTTTGAATCATGTATACTGGGGTAGACTGATAGATGAAAATACGGTTTTTGGAAAATATACAATGAAAATCAA
Source organism: Diorhabda carinulata (assembly GCF_026250575.1). NCBI lineage: Eukaryota > Metazoa > Arthropoda > Insecta > Coleoptera > Chrysomelidae > Diorhabda > Diorhabda carinulata. The sequence continues at coordinate 4,531,275 of NC_079464.1, read as the reverse complement.
TTTTTTTCCATTAATTCATTTGATATTTTGTAATAAAAATTGATACAAAACCTTTTCATACTTAGAAGAGCTTTTATAGATACATTTAAACCCCGAATTATTATATTATTATGTCTGCACATTGATTTTATACGAGGGTTGTTCAAATATAAACCAGAATTTTGTTAAAAAAAATTTAATATTAAGATACAAAGCTGAAATTTTTACATTTTTGTCCAAAACCTTTTAGTTGCCTTTTTTATAGCCGTTTGCGCACGAAATAATAGTCACGTGGGGATAAATCGGGACTATAAGTATCGCGGTTTCAGTTTCTCTCAATCCAATTCGTTCAACGATTTAATAATAAGAGATCTGAAGTTGTCTAGTCTTTGGTGAATATTCTGTGCAATAAATTTTGTCTTTCCTCTTCATACTACCGCAGGAGACGCGCTCAAACTTCGCAGCGTATGAATTTCTGCTTAAAATTTAATAGTATTGCCAAAGAATTTGACTGAAATTTTTCGGTAACTCTAGTTTGCCTTTTTAGCTGTTTATTCGAAAAATTCCAGTTTATATTGAATCATCCTCGTACATTATCCTCGAGAAGTACATCTGCGACTACACACAAAATATATGATTTCAATTTCGAAAGAAAAAAAAGTTAAAGAAACACTTTTTTGTTTGTTCACTAGAGTTTTTTAAGGGTATCGAAAACATGGACACATTTCGTTTATTTATCATAGAAAATGCTTCAAAAATAAGAAAGCTTTTAATACCAATAATAAAATTATGAAAAAGTACTTTCCAAGAACTCGTGTTCGATTTTTATTCCAGAATATGTGTTTTAATTTATGATACACCTTTATGTTACATCCTGTATAAAGTATTTTATAGAAACAGCAATGAATAGTACAGATTATACGAGGACTATTCAGAAAGTGGAAAAAAAATTATTAAATCTACTTTAATTATAAAAGTTAACTTAATTTGGGACTTTATTGTGACTGATTTTTCTCAATTACGCAATTTCTTGAGTACCATTTGATCTGTAGTAGCGGGAATTGTAATACATAAACGATATTTATCGTTTTGTTTGGAGTTTGTCTTAAACTCTGCACTACTTGCAACAGTACTGCTTAAAGCTCGAGACTACTAATCAAAAGTATATCTACCTTATTTTTAATAAAAATTCGAATCTTCCTTGGTGATAAAAACAGTTGTTCTTTATTTTTTGAAGAGTCCTCGTATATTAGACAGAAGAATTCAATTTTGAATATGAAATTGCTTCTATTTTATAACTTTCTCTATGAAAACGGCCGTAATTTGTTATTTTTAAATAAGCTCTGTATATTACTTCATATTCTTTTGAAAATTTTCAAAATAGTATATCCGTTATTATACAAGGTATAACGAAAGAATGTAATTTCTTCTAAAATGTAGTATAAAAATTCAATTTAACAGGAATAAACAACAAAATATTTATTATAAACATCTTTGCAGTCTTGTACTAATAAATCCCTTTTAACAGGAAATTTTTCTATATATAACAACCTATAAATGATATTTTCTAATCAAAGTCAATATATAGTTGAAGGGAAAAGAAAATCTTCAAACTAAAACATCAACGGAGTTCTATACAGTTTGACACAGTTTTTTAAATCTATTTTCTTCTGAAAACTGTTGTTTTTTTTTCCGTACTAATACCAACAGCGTCTCAAATTTCCCTCGAAAGTTTATTGATGTCCAATCAAACTCTCCTTCACTTCGAAACCATCGATGTGGAAAATCTAAATTGACAGTCCATTTCAAAGAAACATGAACTTTCAGAAAATCAATTCCGTGGTTTTTATCAACTGTCAGCTGTTTAGTCTGAACTTGAAGCGTTGTCTGGAGACAAACCAATGTAGCCGGTATGAAATTTCACATAAAAAACTGTTAGTAAATCAAGTTTATGCTATAAGATGTTGAAGATGATTCACTTTCGAGTCGCTATTCCAAATCAAAACCGTTGAATCTATAGGAATTTAGTTTGTGACGCAAATTTTATACGGAATAATTTTTAAGTTGAAGCCAAGAAATAAAAAGCGACGTGCGTCTTGAAGGAACTGACAAAAAAAGACTTCCTGTACTGTTTTCATCATTTGATTTTCTCTTGATGTTGTTGTTTGATTTACAAATTGTCGTACAGCACCCATACCACATCTCTAGTAGCAGTTTTCTCCAAGAAACTGCATCCTCAATTTTGTAGAGATAATTGGCTTTTCAACAGGCTTAGAACATGAAAAGCAGGAAAAAAGGGCATTTTCTACCTTAAATGGGGCGGTTTACCGAGATTTCGTTCTTTATCAACTAAAGGGTTTCACTTTTTAAGATATCACACCATGCCATAACCTTGCCAGCTGACTTTTACTTCTTTAAAAACGGCTCCTCTCGAGATTTCCACTCGAGTTAAAACTCTCAACAACACAACAGGCTTAGAACAAAAAAATTAGGAAAAAAGGGCATTTTCTACCTTAAATGGGGCGGTTTACCGAGATTTCGTTCTTTATCAACTAAAGGGTTTCACTTTTTAAGATATCACACCATGCCATAACCTTGCCAGCTGACTTTTACTTCTTTAAAAACGGCTCCTTTCGAGATTTCCACTCGAGTTAAAACTCTCAACAACACAACAGGCTTAGAACAAAAAAAGCAGGAAAAAAGGGCATTTTCTACCTTAAATGGGGCGGTTTACCGAGATTTCGTTCTTTATCAACTAAAGGGTTTCACTTTTTAAGATATCACACCATGCCATAACCTTGCCAGCTGACTTTTACTTCTTTAAAAACGGCTCCTCTCGAGATTTCCACTCGAGTTAAAACTCTCAACAACACAACAGGCTTAGAACAAAAAAATTAGGAAAAAAGGGCATTTTCTACCTTAAATGGGGCGGTTTACCGAGATTTCGTTCTTTATCAACTAAAGGGTTTCACTTTTTAAGATATCACACCATGCCATAACCTTGCCAGCTGACTTTTACTTCTTTAAAAACGGCTCCTTTCGAGATTTCCACTCGAGTTAAAACTCTCAACAACACAACAGGCTTAGAACAAAAAAAGCAGGAAAAAAGGGTATTTTCTACCTTAAATGGGGCGGTTTACCGAGATTTCGTTCTTTATCAACTAAAGGGTTTCACTTTTTAAGATATCACACCATGCCATAACCTTGCCAGCTGACTTTTACTTCTTTAAAAACGGCTCCTTTCGAGATTTCCACTCGAGTTAAAACTCTCAACAACACAACAGGCTTAGAACAAAAAAAGCAGGAAAAAAGGGCATTTTCTACCTTAAATGGGGCGGTTTACCGAGATTTCGTTCTTTATCAACTAAAGGGTTTCACTTTTTAAGATATCACACCATGCCATAACCTTGCCAGCTGACTTTTACTTCTTTAAAAACGGCTCCTCTCGAGATTTCCACTCGAGTTAAAACTCTCAACAACACAACAGGCTTAGAACAAAAAAATTAGGAAAAAAGGGCATTTTCTACCTTAAATGGGGCGGTTTACCGAGATTTCGTTCTTTATCAACTAAAGGGTTTCACTTTTTAAGATATCACACCATGCCATAACCTTGCCAGCTGACTTTTACTTCTTTAAAAACGGCTCCTTTCGAGATTTCCACTCGAGTTAAAACTCTCAACAACACAACAGGCTTAGAACAAAAAAAGCAGGAAAAAAGGGTATTTTCTACCTTAAATGGGGCGGTTTACCGAGATTTCGTTCTTTATCAACTAAAGGGTTTCACTTTTTAAGATATCACACCATGCCATAACCTTGCCAGCTGACTTTTACTTCTTTAAAAACGGCTCCTTTCGAGATTTCCACTCGAGTTAAAACTCTCAACAACACAACAGGCTTAGAACAAAAAAAGCAGGAAAAAAGGGCATTTTCTACCTTAAATGGGGCGGTTTACCGAGATTTCGTTCTTTATCAACTAAAGGGTTTCACTTTTTAAGATATCACACCATGCCATAACCTTGCCAGCTGACTTTTACTTCTTTAAAAACGGCTCCTCTCGAGATTTCCACTCGAGTTAAAACTCTCAACAACACAACAGGCTTAGAACAAAAAAATTAGGAAAAAAGGGCATTTTCTACCTTAAATGGGGCGGTTTACCGAGATTTCGTTCTTTATCAACTAAAGGGTTTCACTTTTTAAGATATCACACCATGCCATAACCTTGCCAGCTGACTTTTACTTCTTTAAAAACGGCTCCTTTCGAGATTTCCACTCGAGTTAAAACTCTCAACAACACAACAGGCTTAGAACAAAAAAAGCAGGAAAAAAGGGCATTTTCTACCTTAAATGGGGCGGTTTACCGAGATTTCGTTCATTATCAATTATAGGGTTTCTCTTTTTAAGATATCACACCATGCCATAACCTTGCCAGCTGACTTTTACTTCTTTAAAAACGGCTCCTTTCGAGATTTCCACTCGAGTTAAAACTCTCAACAACACAAGGCGTTTAGAACAAAAAAAGTAGGAAAAAAGGGCATTTTCTACCTTAAATGGGGCGGTTTACCGAGATTTCGTTCATTATCAATTATAGGGTTTCTCTTTTTAAGATATCACACCATGCCATAACCTTGCCAGCTGACTTTTACTTCTTTAAAAACGGCTCCTTTCGAGATTTCCACTCGAGTTAAAACTCTCAACAACACAAGGCGTTTAGAACAAAAAAAGTAGGAAAAAAGGGCATTTTCTACCTTAAATGGGGCGGTTTACCGAGATTTCGTTCTTTATCAACTAAAGGGTTTCACTTTTTAAGATATCACACCATGCCATAACCTTGCCAGCTGACTTTTACTTCTTTAAAAACGGCTCCTTTCGAGATTTCCACTCGAGTTAAAACTCTCAACAACACAAGGCGTTTAGAACAAAAAAAGTAGGAAAAAAGGGCATTTTCTACCTTAAATGGGGCGGTTTACCGAGATTTCGTTCATTATCAATTATAGGGTTTCTCTTTTTAAGATATCACACCATGCCATAACCTTGCCAGCTGACTTTTACTTCTTTAAAAACGGCTCCTTTCGAGATTTCCACTCGAGTTAAAACTCTCAACAACACAAGGCGTTTAGAACAAAAAAAGTAGGAAAAAAGGGCATTTTCTACCTTAAATGGGGCGGTTTACCGAGATTTCGTTCATTATCAATTATAGGGTTTCTCTTTTTAAGATATCACACCATGCCATAACCTTGCCAGCTGACTTTTACTTCTTTAAAAACGGCTCCTTTCGAGATTTCCACTCGAGTTAAAACTCTCAACAACACAAGGCGTTTAGAACAAAAAAAGTAGGAAAAAAGGGCATTTTCTACCTTAAATGGGGCGGTTTACCGAGATTTCGTTCTTTATCAACTAAAGGGTTTCACTTTTTAAGATATCACACCATGCCATAACCTTGCCAGCTGACTTTTACTTCTTTAAAAACGGCTCCTTTCGAGATTTCCACTCGAGTTAAAACTCTCAACAACACAAGGCGTTTAGAACAAAAAAAGTAGGAAAAAAGGGCATTTTCTACCTTAAATGGGGCGGTTTACCGAGATTTCGTTCTTTATCAATTATAGGGTTTCTCTTTTTAAGATATCACACCATGCCATAACCTTGCCAGCTGACTTTTACTTCTTTAAAAACGGCTCCTTTCGAGATTTCCACTCGAGTTAAAACTCTCAACAACACAAGGCGTTTAGAACAAAAAAAGTAGGAAAAAAGGGCATTTTCTACCTTAAATGGGGCGGTTTACCGAGATTTCGTTCTTTATCAACTAAAGGGTTTCACTTTTTAAGATATCACACCATGCCATAACCTTGCCAGCTGACTTTTACTTCTTTAAAAACGGCTCCTTTCGAGATTTCCACTCGAGTTAAAACTCTCAACAACACAAGGCGTTTAGAACAAAAAAAGTAGGAAAAAAGGGCATTTTCTACCTTAAATGGGGCGGTTTACCGAGATTTCGTTCATTATCAATTATAGGGTTTCTCTTTTTAAGATATCACACCATGCCATAACCTTGCCAGCTGACTTTTACTTCTTTAAAAACGGCTCCTTTCGAGATTTCCACTCGAGTTAAAACTCTCAACAACACAAGGCGTTTAGAACAAAAAAAGTAGGAAAAAAGGGCATTTTCTACCTTAAATGGGGCGGTTTACCGAGATTTCGTTCTTTATCAACTAAAGGGTTTCACTTTTTAAGATATCACACCATGCCATAACCTTGCCAGCTGACTTTTACTTCTTTAAAAACGGCTCCTTTCGAGATTTCCACTCGAGTTAAAACTCTCAACAACACAAGGCGTTTAGAACAAAAAAAGTAGGAAAAAAGGGCATTTTCTACCTTAAATGGGGCGGTTTACCGAGATTTCGTTCTTTATCAATTATAGGGTTTCTCTTTTTAAGATATCACACCATGCCATAACCTTGCCAGCTGACTTTTACTTCTTTAAAAACGGCTCCTTTCGAGATTTCCACTCGAGTTAAAACTCTCAACAACACAACAGGCTTAGAACAAGAAAAGCAGGAAAAAAAGGGCATTTTCTACCTTAAAACGGCTCCTCTCGAGATTTCCACTCGAGTTTAATTTCAAAAAAATGGAGTTGATTATTCAGTAATCGATTATTTGTTATTCCAAAATGGGATTTGATAAATTTGGGTATAATTTTTCTTAAAAATATGGTCGAATACATGCCATTAAGTACAAAGATATGCAGCATTATTTAATTTTTCAATTTTTAATATTTGAAATATTAATTTCCACAATATCATAAATCGGCATTAAGAATTAAATCATAAGATATAAATGGATACTATAATAAATAGATTTGGTGCAAGTAGTGACATCCGGTGTCGTTATCTTCGTTATCAAAGATAAAAATGGCGTCGAAGAACATGGTTACATATTAGAAGATACAGTTTGATGTATTGTACACATAATTTTGACTTTTATGTGTAAGAAAATATCTGCTTGTCATCTATAACCAAAATTATTGATGCTGAAACGATTGTTATTAAAAATTTTCGGCAAAAATATTACTGGAATTTTAAAATAACGAAATAAAGTCAACAATTCATACTCGAAGGCAATTTCCTCATTTTCGTTAATTTTTTAATGTGATAGGGTGAAATATTTTTCATCATTCATCATCATTAATCACCAGTCTGTTATCTGTGAAGTACACTGAACTGATCTTCAGTTCATTTTGGACATTCTTTTCTCTTCCGACTCTATTTGACAGTATTTGCCGATCAATTTTCGGAAAATTTAAACTTGGTATGCCTCGTTCATATTCACTTATTGTTTTTTAAATGATCGAAAGTGAAATTTTCCGCTTTCAAAATGTCAAGTTTTTGACCAACGTCCAATTAAACTGCATTCACTTTTTCAGATATCTAGCTTGTACACTATATCTGAATTGAAATTTGAAAAAAAAAATTGGAATCAAACATAAATTACAATAAAAATCTGTGTTATATTTTCCGAAAATTTTAGTTAGTACAGTCAAATTATACAGTTTTGTTTCTAAATAGGTTCTGTACATTATAATAATGGATAACTAGTTTTATGCTTTGTATATTAAATATATTTCACTATCGATGGTTTATTCCCCATAATTTATTTTACATTAATTCGTTATCAATTTGTGTTAGTACGGTCAATTTTAAAAGAAGTACACTACTTATAAATCTTTCTATAAGATACAACGTACCATTAGGCTTGTTACATTTTTCAATGAAACCTCGGAATGTCTTCTAAATCGATCTCTACCTATTCAGTAGTGACTATTATGCCACAATACGTGAAGAAAAAAATATGTTCGAAGAAAAACGTATTAAGCCTAACGGCGTGTTATAATTTCAAAATCAAATATTTCTATTTAGATACTATATTTGATGTTATTGTTCTAAATATTTATTTATATTGAGATATACGTATGCACATCGCGAAACAAAGATTTGTTAGAAGAAATATATTGAAAATGGCGGATATTTTGGGTGACCCCCGGAGTGCCGGGTATTCAAAAGCAATAAACGAGTAGATTGGTCAAAAGGACCGTTTCTCTGAAACCATAGCAATATAAATATAACGAATATTTTAAAATGTACTAAATATCATCGGAGTTAAAATATATTTATACTACACGTTTTGATAACAAAGTTATCATCCTCAGAGTTAGAATTGTCGGTGTAGTGAACAACCAAAACAAAAATTCCTTGATATGGGATGAAAATACATTTTTTTGGATCGTTTTTAAAAGAAACTATATTAGAATTAGGTGAAGTTATTATTGTAAAAAAGAGTTGTAGAAAATGTACATTTCGAAATTCTTTTTAAAACGATCAAAAAAAAAATTTCTCAAATTATATTTTAACTTCGATTTAGTTTTAAATAAATTTGTTAGAGCGTTTCGGTGAAACTACTTTTTCAAATTTAGTCAATTATCAAGACTTTTTAATGTAAAAAGTAACTTTCTTATTATTTCTTTAAGAAGTGAATCACAAATTAACATTTTTTGTGGATTTCGTTCTGAAGCTGATGATTTGGAGCAAGTTTTGCCATGGATTCATTACAGCCATTCAAACTCTTCTTCTTTTTTGTATCTTTGTTAATTTAAACCAGTAACAGACATTCAAGTGACACCATAATTTTGATATATATATATATATATATATATATATATATATATATATATATATATATATATATATATATATATATATATATCGAGTGTTCTATTGCATCTTGTTCCATATCTAACAGCCTGAGTTTTTGATTTACGTCTTAATGTTTGATAGTCTTTAGTCAATATTAGAGCAATTAATTTGTTAGAGTACTTTTACCGATAAATATAATTAGAGCCCTGCCTATTTAATATATAGCAATATAGTATCAGCAATAGTTTATATATTAATAATATAATCAAAAAAGCAATATGATATAGTAGAATATCTAGTGAAATTTTAGCAAAGCCCACATATTTTATACTGCTAGATTAAAACGATTTCCAAAATAATGTTGCAGCACTGTATTACGTCAATCAAAATTTGTCAATTGATTTATAATTCAATATTCAATATCAACCGGACAGTATATGGGTATTTCGTTATTAAAAAAAATGTAGTGGAAACACTGGAAGTCATCTATCACGTGACTTTTACGTCAGAGCAACAATATTCATGCGAATATAATAAAAAATCATTGGCTCTGACTAATATTCCAAAGGTCGATCTTTTATGAATTTGTAATTAAAAGAGAAATTTCAGTTTTTTAAGCGTTTGTATCCTATTTAAATGGTTATTATCAACATATTAAGCACGATTGGGTGAATAAGTTAAGAAATTAATATTAGTATTATGTAAACTGAATCGAAATTACTGATTATAAACTGTTTTATATTAGGAGCGATTGGAGATTCACTTTCGTGTATCGTTGACAGCAAAATATTTGGTTAAAAGTGTGGATTTGTAGCAGAAAATCTCATTTGGAATTTGAACTATCTTAACCATTATTCATTATCTCTGGTTCAATATCTATTTTTACCAAATTTCGTTGTCGAGTAAACCAAATCATTTGCACTACAATTTTGCAATAGCCCTTTCCACATACTATCCACATATCCTCAATAATATGTCTTGTAGTTAATTAGCAAAGTTAGGTTGGTAGCCTTGAGACTTCAAGTTCAATTAATCGATTACATATACATTTCTATTCATATTTCTAGCCCTAGTTTTGCAGATATTTTCATCTTAGTACCTCTTCAAAGGCTGAAAGAGATTGGAAAGATCCGCCGTTGTTTTTTCCATCTCTATATATTCGATTAGATTCATAACAAATTTACGAGTTTGTGAATTGAGCTTCCCTTCAGATATTTTTTGGTATTAACCGTTGATTAATATGATCGGGCAAACACTACATGAATAATTTTTATACCAATGAAGTTTCAAAGTTTTTTTAATGTATTACAAATGTAGACAGGCGGTGATGGTTCCAGAAGCGGCCGCTAGAGTTCTGGCGTCAATATGCCGCCATTTTCTGTCACTGCCAGTTGTGAGTGAGATGGCGACTGTGCAGCACAAAGTTGTAGTGCAGCGTGTTGAATTTGGTATCAAAGCACCAACTAGAAAAAACATAACTCGTTGGTTCAATCCATTTAAAAAGACTGGAAGTGTGTGTATAAGAGAAAGTTCAGGCCGATCGCCTGTGTGGAGAGATGATGTCAGACGGATAGAAGACAGTTTTGTTCACAGCTCAAGTACCAATAGAGCTAGTAGAGAACTTGGAATACCTCAATAAACTGTATGGAAAGTTCTGAGACGGCGTATGTTGTACAAACCATACCGTTTAGAGCTCGTGCAGGCTCTCAAACCTAATCACAAAGAGAAGCGTCTCGAATGTGTTAGAAATGATGAAGGATGACACACACACACACAAATGACGCGTAGATGTTTCCCGTTCATTAGCTGGAGGCATGTAGAATTTGTACTTTAATACGAATTTTTAAAAATGAGTCCATCATTTAGAATAACGTACTTACTCATTTAAAATTAAATAATAACATCTAAAAACAACACAGTAAGCGAAGCTCACTTCAAATTCAACTATTAGTACGGTCAAATATTCACGTTACGTCAATTATATCGTTGTCTCTTTTTATAATTACTACTTTCAATTCGAAAAAACTGACATTTGTCTAGTAATTGGTCGATAAATCGTGATGGAAGACATCCACCGTTTCTATTTTATGTGCGTCATTAAATAAACGTTGCCAGATCATTGAAATTATACGAAAATCATGGAAACGATTTTTAAGTTTAGCCTTTAACTGTTTTTGTCTAGTTACGTCAACTATATCGTTGTCTCTTTTTATAATTACTACTGTCAATTCGAAAAAACTAACATTTGTCTTGTAATTGGTCGATAAATCGTGATTGAAGACATCCACCGTTTCTATTTTATGTGCGTCATTAAATAAACGTTGCCAGATCATTAAAATTATACGAAAACTATGGAAACGATTTTTAAGTTTAGCCTTTAACTGTTTTTGTCTAGTTACGTCAACTATATCGTTGTCTCTTTTTATAATTACTACTGTCAATTCGAAAAAACTGACATTTGTCTTGTAATTGGTCGATAAATCGTGATGGAAGACATCCACCGTTTCTATTTTATGTGCGTCATTAAATAAACGTTGCCAGATCATTGAAATTATACGAAAACTATGGAAACGATTTTTAAGTTTAGCCTTTAACTGTTTTTGTCTAGTTACGTCAACTATATCGTTGTCTCTTTTTATAATTACTACTGTCAATTCGAAAAAACTGACATTTGTCTTGTAATTGGTCGATAAATCGTGATGGAAGACATCCACCGTTTCTATTTTATGTGCGTCATTAAATAAACGTTGCCAGATCATTGAAATTATACGAAAACTATGGAAACGATTTTTAAGTTTAGCCTTTAACTGTTTTTGTCTAGTTACGTCAACTATATCGTTGTCTCTTTTTATAATTACTACTGTCAATTCGAAAAAACTGACATTTGTCTAGTAATTGGTCGATAAATCGTGATGGAAGACATCCACCGTTTCTATTTTATGTGCGTCATTAAATAAACGTTGCCAGATCATTAAAATTATACGAAAACTATGGAAACGATTTTTAAGTTTAGCCTTTAACTGTTTTTGTTTAGTTACGTCAACTATATCGTTGTCTCTTTTTATAATTACTACTGTCAATTCGAAAAAACTAACATTTGTCTTGTAATTGGTCGATAAATCGTGATTGAAGACATCCACCGTTTCTATTTTATGTGCGTCATTAAATAAACGTTGCCAGATCATTGAAATTATACGAAAATCATGGAAACGATTTTTAAGTTTAGCCTTTAACTGTTTTTGTCTAGTTACGTCAACTATATCGTTGTCTCTTTTTATAATTACTATTGTCAATTCGAAAAAACTAACATTTGTCTTGTAATTGGTCGATAAATCGTGATGGAAGACATCCACCGTTTCTATTTTATGTGCGTCATTAAATAAACGTTGCCAGATCATTGAAATTATACGAAAATCATGGAAACGATTTTTAAGTTTAGCCTTTAACTGTTTTTGTCTAGTTACGTCAACTATATCGTTGTCTCTTTTTATAATTACTACTGTCAATTCGAAAAAACTAACATTTGTCTTGTAATTGGTCGATAAATCGTGATGGAAGACATCCACCGTTTCTATTTTATGTGCGTCATTAAATAAACGTTGCCAGATCATTGAAATTATACGAAAACTATGGAAACGATTTTTAAGTTTAGCCTTTAACTGTTTTTGTCTAGTGCGCCTTTCCATGACGTTGTGCTCATAATTTCGCCATGAATTACTAAGTAAAGAAGATCATATTTTACAGAGTTGTGCATCGTCATAGTTTTGACTATTCTTATAATTGGTTCTTACGCAAAAGAGGCTCGGCATTTGTAACTCTATTGACCCAATCTATCTTTAAAATACGGCGATGAATAATTTACTCAAACTCTTGAGCTGCTAGCACAAGAAATATACAACATCTTGGCAACATTCTACTTAAATCAGAGTTGAGGTTATAAATGACTAGGCTTTTTTCGAATTTAATAAAACTTGTTCTCGCTTTGGGTGTTTTACTTCTTTTACGTCTATCTGTAATATTATTATCAGTTATTTTTCTTTCTGATTTTTTGCGATGAATCAAATTCTAGATGAAAATTTATTCGCATCAGTCTCCTAGTTTACTTAGCATGTTTTGTCTTATGATATATTTGATTTTGGGTACAAAAAAAGACTCAAGATTCAACTTCGATCCTAGATCAATATTTATAGTAGAAATGGGAACGATGATTGTTAATTAGATCAAAGATGTGAATTACTTAATATTGTTCAATTGCTTTTAAGTGTGAGTAATTTACATACATATATGATTAATACAGGGTGTCACACGACCAGCTAAAGCTCTCTGTATATGGCAAAATACTTGTAGTAAAATCATGAAAATTTCTACGTTTGGATACGATCTTTTTAACTAAAATATTTTCAAAGATAGGCTGTAACTTTGTTATTTTAAATAGAACACTGTGTATATTGATACATTTTTGAAATTTACGTAAAATTTTAGTCAAGTTTTATACAAAAATTTTTTTCGAAAAATGCATACTTCTTGAGTTATTCATTGTTTTGTAAAAACCCTTATAAATTATTTTTTTATAAAAATACACTTAAAGATATTAAAATGGTTTCTATTCGGTTGGTTTAAGCAAGGTCAGACGTATTTGAATCTATGTTGGAAAATTTTTCATTCTATACAGGGTGTGTATAAAAAGTATTCAAAATTTAACTTCATAAATATCAAATTTCAAAATTATCTTAAATAGAAACTTTACAGGAAACATTTAATATCTAGATAACAGTGAGATTTAGATATAGGAAATACTAATTTGCCTTATTTCTCATCCCCGAATGTATTAAAATAGAAAAAACCGGTTGGTTTCACTTAAGAATATGAGGAAATTTGATATTTATGAAGTTAAATTTTGAATACGTTTTATACACACCCTGTATAAAATGAGAAGTTTTTAAACATAGATTCAAATACGTCTAGCCTTGCTGAAAACAACCGATTTAAAACAATTTTCATATCTTCAAGGGAATTTTCGTAAAAAAATAATTTAAGAGGGTCTGAAACGGTAAAATTTTTAACAAAAAAATTAATAACTCAAAAAGTATGCATTTTTCGAAAAAAGTTCTTAGTCAAAAGTAAACTAAAATTTCACATAGATATCAAAAATGTACGGATATACATGGTGTTATATTGAAAATAACAAAAAAGATTGTATCCGATTTTACTACAAGTATTTTGCCATATATACAGATAGTTTTAACGTGGGACACCCTGTATAGTTTTCTGCTTCTTCTTGTAGCTGGTTTTCCTATCTCTGTCTTTCATTGGATTTTTTCTTTATCGGATGCATATTTATAATGACATTTTTTGCGTCTTCTCTAGTTTTAATTCCATATTTTGTTTTCATTTTCCTACTTTTATCCATGATGATATGGGTCTATGTATTCCACAAATAAAGGTTTCTAAACACCTAAAATATGGTGTCAACTTTCCCCATATCAATATCCACGATAATTTTATGCTAAATGATACTTTAGTCTCCTAGTTTTGTATCAATATCAATTTATTTTTCGTTATTTTTTGATTTGATTTTTGAGGTTATAGGTTACAAATTTATTATCATTTCTAATAATTTCAAATGATATATTCAACTTAGAAAGGTGGAAAAACACACGAAACCAACTACATTTTAAATAATTTGAAAAAACAATATATTAGTTATCAAAATTGTTTCAAATTTTAATTCTGTTTAACATACAATAAATTGATCTGTATACTGCAACTTTCCGGTTGAAAATAATGGAAACCCATTGGAAATTGTGCTATAATTGTAGAAAAAAGTGAAAAGTACCTTTAGAAACTCGTTTAACGTTAATTTTTTCCAGTAAAATTTATCGAAGAGTAGACCTATGGCGTGATAGAAAAAATAATAAAATAAATAAAGAGTAGCAGCCTTGCCAAAGAACAATGTGAATTAAATGCATGTTTGTTAATTAATTTTCAACTTTGGCCGGAGCTATGCTTTCAGAATCTGTACACTTGCAGTCCACTAATGACCATATTATTATACTTATTATTATAATGTAATAGTATATAGTAAGTTTTGTATTATATTTTCATAATAAATAGAATAGAAAACATTGAAATGATTATTTTTATTTATCTGTTCCCTTATTTGTTCACGTTAAAGCTAGCTTCGAAATCTTCCACTATTTTCTCTCCATTATTTCGTGTTTTTTAACATTTTTTGTCTTGCTCTCACTTTTCGAAAAACTCTGTCAACGGATGTGCGCCAACTCGTGATTTTAATATCAAAAATTTCAACTTTACAATATGCCAACTCTCGATCTTGGTTGTTATGAAGATTAGACAACTCGTGACGAAACATTATGCAGCTCGGGATTTCAAATATAAAATAAAAAACAGTGTATTTGAGTGAAAAATATTTTTTATTCTAAACATACAAAAAAACACATAAAACAACAATAAAAAACATTTTATTTTGTTTCTATAAGAGAGCTGCAACACAAATTCATTTACAGTTATTTTATTTGACTAACATAACCTAACATAACCTAACTTAACCTAGATAGATAGATAGTTTATTGACCCCTTATTGTAATATATTATTCACAAAAAAATGTTATAACTAATAGAATGTTTACATCCAACATATTCTCAGTTGCCTTCAAAATTTATTTATTGTATAAAAGCAGTATTTCAAAAGAAAAGATTTGGCAAAGTTTTTGAATTTAAAATTCGTCATAACACCCATGTTAAGATGTACGAAATATTTTACAAAAGTGTTGTACCATGTGTCATTCAACTTGTTGTTTTGTCTAGCTTTCAATCTAGATTTCAAAGGTTTCGTAAGAACAAATTGGCCATCGCGAAGTTCGACAGACAGAGAGATTGCTTGAAGTTTGGTAGAATAAGGAGGATTTTTGTAAGGAGCGAGGTTTGTTGGAGTAGGCCCTGATATAGGATTGGCTCTTCTACAGGGCTGGGGTAATGGTGGTTACGTTGGCTTAGACAAACATAACAATTTCTGAAGAGAGATTTTGGCTAGAAGAAAACGGAAACGGAGATTTTGAAAATTGGCCATCGCGAAGTTCGACAGACAGAGAGATTGCTTGAAGTTTGGTAGAATAAGGAGGATTTTTGTAAGGACGGGGGTTTGTCGGAGTAGGCCCTGATATAGGATTGGCTCTTCTACAGGGCTGGGGTAGTGGTGGTTACGTTGGCCTAGACAAACATAACAATTTCTGAAGAGAGATTTTGGCTAGAAGAAAACGGAAACGGAGATTTTGAAAATTGGCCATCGCGAAGTTCGACAGACAGAGATTGCTTGAAGTTTGGTAGAATAAGGAGGATTTTTGTAAGGAGCGAGGTTTGTTGGAGTAGGCCCTGATATAGGATTGGCTCTTCAACAGGGCTGGGGTAATGGTGGTTACGTTGGCTTAGACAAACATAACAATTTCTGAAGAGAGATTTTGGCTAGAAGAAAACGGAAACGGAGATTTTAAAAATTGGCCATCGCGAAGTTCGACAGACAGAGAGATTGCTTGAAGTTTAGTAAAATAAGGAGGATTTTTGTAAGGAGCGAGGTTTGTTGGAGTAGGCCCTGATATAGGATTGGCTCTTCTACAGGGCTGGGGTAATGGTGGTTACGTTGGCTTAGACAAACATAACAATTTCTGAAGAGAGATTTTGGCTAGAAGAAAACGGAAACGGAGATTTTAAAAATTGGCCATCGCGAACTTCGACAGACAGAGAGATTGCTTGAAGTTTGGTAGAATAAGGAGGATTTTTGTAAGGAGCGAGGTTTGTTGGAGTAGGCCCTGATATAGGATTGGCTCTTCTACAGGGCTGGGGTAATGGTGGTTACGTTGGCTTAGACAAACATAACAATTTCTGAAGAGAGATTTTGGCTAGAAGAAAACGGAAACGGAGATTTTAAAAATTGGCCATCGCGAAGTTCGACAGACAGAGATTGCTTGAAGTTTGGTAGAATAAGGAGGATTTTTGTAAGGAGCGAGGTTTGTCGAAGTAGGCCCTGATATAGGATTGGCTCTTCTACAGGGCTGGGGTAATGGTGGTTACGTTGGCTTAGACAAACATAACAATTTCTGAAGAGAGATTTTGGCTAGAAGAAAACGGAAACGGAGATTTTAAAAATTGGCCATCGCGAACTTCGACAGACAGAGAGATTGCTTGAAGTTTGGTAGAATAAGGAGGATTTTTGTAAGGAGCGAGGTTTGTTGGAGTAGGCCCTGATATAGGATTGGCTCTTCTACAGGGCTGGGGTAATGGTGGTTACGTTGGCTTAGACAAACATAACAATTTCTGAAGAGAGATTTTGGCTAGAAGAAAACGGAAACGGAGATTTTAAAAATTGGCCATCGCGAAGTTCGACAGACAGAGATTGCTTGAAGTTTGGTAGAATAAGGAGGATTTTTGTAAGGAGCGAGGTTTGTCGAAGTAGGCCCTGATATAGGATTGGCTCTTCTACAGGGCTGGGGTAATGGTGGTTACGTTGGCTTAGACAAACATAACAATTTCTGAAGAGAGATTTTGGCTAGAAGAAAACGGAAACGGAGATTTTAAAAATTGGCCATCGCGAAGTTCGACAGACAGAGATTGCTTGAAGTTTGGTAGAATAAGGAGGATTTTTGTAAGGAGCGAGGTTTGTTGGAGTAGGCCCTGATATAGGATTGGCTCTTCTACAGGGCTGGGGTAATGGTGGTTACGTTGGCTTAGACAAACATAACAATTTCTGAAGAGAGATTTTGGCTAGAAGAAAACGGAAACGGAGATTTTAAAAATTGGCCATCGCGAAGTTCGACAGACAGAGATTGCTTGAAGTTTGGTAGAATAAGGAGGATTTTTGTAAGGAGCAAGGTTTGTTGGAGTAGGCCCTGATATAGGATTGGCTCTTCTACAGGGCTGGGGTAATGGTGGTTACGTTGGCTTAGACAAACATAACAATTTCTGAAGAGAGATTTTGGCTTGAAGAAAACGGAAACGGAGATTTTGAAAATTGGCTATCGCGAAGTTCGACAGACAGAGATTGCTTGAAGTTTGGTAGAATAAGGAGGATTTTTGTAAGGAGCGAGGTTTGTTGGAGTAGGCCCTGATATAGGATTGGCTCTTCTACAGGGCTGGGGTAATGGTGGTTACGTTGGCTTAGGCAAACATAACAATTTCTGAAGAGAGATTTTGGCTTGAAGAAAACGGAAACGGAGATTTTGAAAATTGGCCATCGCGAAGTTCGACAGACAGAGATTGCTTGAAGTTTGGTAGAATAAGGAGGATTTTTGTAAGGAGCGAGGTTTGTTGGAGTAGGCCCTGATATAGGATTGGCTCTTCTACAGGGCTGGGGTAATGGTGGTTACGTTGGCTTAGACAAACATAACAATTTCTGAAGAGAGATTTTGGCTTGAAGAAAACGGAAACGGAGATCTTAAAAATTGGCCATCGCGAAGTTAGACAGACAGAGATTGCTTGAAGTTTGGTAGAATAAGGAGGATTTTTGTAAGGAGCGAGGTTTGTTGGAGTAGGCCCTGATATAGGATTGGCTCTTCTACAGGGCTGGGGTAATGGTGGTTACGTTGGCTTAGGCAAACATAACAATTTCTGAAGAGAGATTTTGGCTTGAAGAAAACGGAAACGGAGATTTTGAAAATTGGCCATCGCGAAGTTCGACAGACAGAGATTGCTTGAAGTTTGGTAGAATAAGGAGGATTTTTGTAAGGAGCGAGGTTTGTTGGAGTAGGCCCTGATATAGGATTGGCTCTTCTACAGGGCTGGGGTAATGGTGGTTACGTTGGCTTAGACAAACATAACAATTTCTGAAGAGAGATTTTGGCTTGAAGAAAACGGAAACGAAGATTTTGAAAATTGGCCATCGCGAAGTTCGACAGACAGAGATTGCTTGAAGTTTGGTAGAATAAGGAGGATTTTTGTAAGGAGCGAGGTTTGTTGGAGTAGGCCCTGATATAGGATTGGCTCTTCTACAGGGCTGGGGTAATGGTGGTTACGTTGGCTTAGGCAAACATAACAATTTCTGAAGAGAGATTTTGGCTTGAAGAAAACGGAAACGGAGATTTTGAAAATTGGCCATCGCGAAGTTCGACAGACAGAGAGATTGCTTGAAGTTTGGTAGAATAAGGAGGATTTTTGTAAGGACGGGGGTTTGTCGGAGTAGGCCCTGATATAGGATTGGTTCTTCAACAAGGCTGGGGTAATGGTGGTTACGTTGGCTTAGACAAACATAACAATTTCTGAAGAGAGATTTTGGCTTGAAGAAAACGGAAACGGAGATTTTGAAAATTGGCCATCGCGAAGTTCGACAGACAGAGATTGCTTGAAGTTTGGTAGAATAAGGAGGATTTTTGTAAGGACGGGGGTTTGTCGGAGTAGGCCCTGATATAGGATTGGCTCTTCAACAGAGCTGGGGTAATGGTGGTTACGTTGGCTTAGACAAACATAACAATTTCTGAAGAGAGATTTTGGCTTGAAGAAAACGGAAACGGAGATTTTAAAAATTGGCCATCGCGAAGTTCGACAGACAGAGATTGCTTGAAGTTTGGTAGAATAAGGAGGATTTTTGTAAGGAGCGAGGTTTGTCGAAGTAGGCCCTGATATAGGATTGGCTCTTCTACAGGGCTGGGGTAATGGTGGTTACGTTGGCTTAGACAAACATAACAATTTCTGAAGAGAGATTTTGGCTAGAAGAAAACGGAAACGGAGATTTTAAAAATTGGCCATCGCGAACTTCGACAGACAGAGAGATTGCTTGAAGTTTGGTAGAATAAGGAGGATTTTTGTAAGGAGCGAGGTTTGTTGGAGTAGGCCCTGATATAGGATTGGCTCTTCTACAGGGCTGGGGTAATGGTGGTTACGTTGGCTTAGACAAACATAACAATTTCTGAAGAGAGATTTTGGCTAGAAGAAAACGGAAACGGAGATTTTAAAAATTGGCCATCGCGAACTTCGACAGACAGAGAGATTGCTTGAAGTTTGGTAGAATAAGGAGGATTTTTGTAAGGAGCGAGGTTTGTTGGAGTAGGCCCTGATATAGGATTGGCTCTTCTACAGGGCTGGGGTAATGGTGGTTACGTTGGCTTAGACAAACATAACAATTTCTGAAGAGAGATTTTGGCTAGAAGAAAACGGAAACGGAGATTTTAAAAATTGGCCATCGCGAAGTTCGACAGACAGAGATTGCTTGAAGTTTGGTAGAATAAGGAGGATTTTTGTAAGGAGCGAGGTTTGTCGAAGTAGGCCCTGATATAGGATTGGCTCTTCTACAGGGCTGGGGTAATGGTGGTTACGTTGGCTTAGACAAACATAACAATTTCTGAAGAGAGATTTTGGCTAGAAGAAAACGGAAACGGAGATTTTAAAAATTGGCCATCGCGAAGTTCGACAGACAGAGATTGCTTGAAGTTTGGTAGAATAAGGAGGATTTTTGTAAGGAGCGAGGTTTGTTGGAGTAGGCCCTGATATAGGATTGGCTCTTCTACAGGGCTGGGGTAATGGTGGTTACGTTGGCTTAGACAAACATAACAATTTCTGAAGAGAGATTTTGGCTAGAAGAAAACGGAAACGGAGATTTTAAAAATTGGCCATCGCGAAGTTCGACAGACAGAGATTGCTTGAAGTTTGGTAGAATAAGGAGGATTTTTGTAAGGAGCAAGGTTTGTTGGAGTAGGCCCTGATATAGGATTGGCTCTTCTACAGGGCTGGGGTAATGGTGGTTACGTTGGCTTAGACAAACATAACAATTTCTGAAGAGAGATTTTGGCTTGAAGAAAACGGAAACGGAGATTTTGAAAATTGGCTATCGCGAAGTTCGACAGACAGAGATTGCTTGAAGTTTGGTAGAATAAGGAGGATTTTTGTAAGGAGCGAGGTTTGTTGGAGTAGGCCCTGATATAGGATTGGCTCTTCTACAGGGCTGGGGTAATGGTGGTTACGTTGGCTTAGGCAAACATAACAATTTCTGAAGAGAGATTTTGGCTTGAAGAAAACGGAAACGGAGATTTTGAAAATTGGCCATCGCGAAGTTCGACAGACAGAGATTGCTTGAAGTTTGGTAGAATAAGGAGGATTTTTGTAAGGAGCGAGGTTTGTTGGAGTAGGCCCTGATATAGGATTGGCTCTTCTACAGGGCTGGGGTAATGGTGGTTACGTTGGCTTAGACAAACATAACAATTTCTGAAGAGAGATTTTGGCTTGAAGAAAACGGAAACGGAGATCTTAAAAATTGGCCATCGCGAAGTTAGACAGACAGAGATTGCTTGAAGTTTGGTAGAATAAGGAGGATTTTTGTAAGGAGCGAGGTTTGTTGGAGTAGGCCCTGATATAGGATTGGCTCTTCTACAGGGCTGGGGTAATGGTGGTTACGTTGGCTTAGGCAAACATAACAATTTCTGAAGAGAGATTTTGGCTTGAAGAAAACGGAAACGGAGATTTTGAAAATTGGCCATCGCGAAGTTCGACAGACAGAGATTGCTTGAAGTTTGGTAGAATAAGGAGGATTTTTGTAAGGAGCGAGGTTTGTTGGAGTAGGCCCTGATATAGGATTGGCTCTTCTACAGGGCTGGGGTAATGGTGGTTACGTTGGCTTAGACAAACATAACAATTTCTGAAGAGAGATTTTGGCTTGAAGAAAACGGAAACGAAGATTTTGAAAATTGGCCATCGCGAAGTTCGACAGACAGAGATTGCTTGAAGTTTGGTAGAATAAGGAGGATTTTTGTAAGGACGGGGGTTTGTCGGAGTAGGCCCTGATATAGGATTGGTTCTTCAACAAGGCTGGGGTAATGGTGGTTACGTTGGCTTAGACAAACATAACAATTTCTGAAGAGAGATTTTGGCTTGAAGAAAACGGAAACGGAGATTTTGAAAATTGGCCATCGCGAAGTTCGACAGACAGAGATTGCTTGAAGTTTGGTAGAATAAGGAGGATTTTTGTAAGGACGGGGGTTTGTCGGAGTAGGCCCTGATATAGGATTGGTTCTTCAACAAGGCTGGGGTAATGGTGGTTACGTTGGCTTAGACAAACATAACAATTTCTGAAGAGAGATTTTGGCTTGAAGAAAACGGAAACGGAGATTTTGAAAATTGGCCATCGCGAAGTTCGACAGACAGAGATTGCTTGAAGTTTGGTAGAATAAGGAGGATTTTTGTAAGGAGCGAGGTTTGTTGGAGTAGGCCCTGATATAGGATTGGCTCTTCTACAGGGCTGGGGTAATGGTGGTTACGTTGGCTTAGACAAACATAACAATTTCTGAAGAGAGATTTTGGCTTGAAGAAAACGGAAACGAAGATTTTGAAAATTGGCCATCGCGAAGTTCGACAGACAGAGATTGCTTGAAGTTTGGTAGAATAAGGAGGATTTTTGTAAGGACGGGGGTTTGTCGGAGTAGGCCCTGATATAGGATTGGTTCTTCAACAAGGCTGGGGTAATGGTGGTTACGTTGGCTTAGACAAACATAACAATTTCTGAAGAGAGATTTTGGCTTGAAGAAAACGGAAACGGAGATTTTGAAAATTGGCCATCGCGAAGTTCGACAGACAGAGAGATTGCTTGAAGTTTGGTAGAATAAGGAGGATTTTTGTAAGGACGGGGGTTTGTCGGAGTAGGCCCTGATATAGGATTGGTTCTTCAACAAGGCTGGGGTAATGGTGGTTACGTTGGCTTAGACAAACATAACAATTTCTGAAGAGAGATTTTGGCTTGAAGAAAACGGAAACGGAGATTTTGAAAATTGGCCATCGCGAAGTTCGACAGACAGAGATTGCTTGAAGTTTGGTAGAATAAGGAGGATTTTTGTAAGGACGGGGGTTTGTCGGAGTAGGCCCTGATATAGGATTGGCTCTTCAACAGAGCTGGGGTAATGGTGGTTACGTTGGCTTAGACAAACATAACAATTTCTGAAGAGAGATTTTGGCTTGAAGAAAACGGAAACGGAGATTTTGAAAATTGGCTATCGCGAAGTTCGACAGACAGAGATTGCTTGAAGTTTGGTAGAATAAGGAGGATTTTTGTAAGGAGCGAGGTTTGTTGGAGTAGGCCCTGATATAGGATTGGCTCTTCTACAGGGCTGGGGTAATGGTGGTTACGTTGGCTTAGACAAACATAACAATTTCTGAAGAGAGATTTTGGCTAGAAGAAAACGGAAACGGAGATTTTGAAAATTGGCCATCGCGAAGTTAGACAGACAGAGATTGCTTGAAGTTTGGTAGAATAAGGAGGATTTTTGTAAGGAGCGAGGTTTGTTGGAGTAGGCCCTGATATAGGATTGGTTCTTCAACAGAGCTGGGGTAATGGTGGTTACGTTGGCTTAGACAAACATAACAATTTCTGAAGAGAGATTTTGGCTTGAAGAAAACGGAAACGGAGATTTTGAAAATTGGCCATCGCGAAGTTCGACAGACAGAGATTGCTTGAAGTTTGGTAGAATAAGGAGGATTTTTGTAAGGAGCGAGGTTTGTTGGAGTAGGCCCTGATATAGGATTGGCTCTTCTACAGGGCTGGGGTAATGGTGGTTACGTTGGCTTAGACAAACATAACAATTTCTGAAGAGAGATTTTGGCTTGAAGAAAACGGAAACGGAGATCTTAAAAATTGGCCATCGCGAAGTTAGACAGACAGAGATTGCTTGAAGTTTGGTAGAATAAGGAGGATTTTTGTAAGGACGGGGGTTTGTCGGAGTAGGCCCTGATATAGGATTGGCTCTTCAACAGGGCTGGGGTAGTGGTGGTTACGTTGGCTTAGACAAACATAACAATTTCTGAAGAGAGATTTTGGCTTGAAGAAAACGGAAACGGAGATTTTGAAAATTGGCCATCGCGAAGTTCGACAGACAGAGATTGCTTGAAGTTTGGTAGAATAAGGAGGATTTTTGTAAGGACGGGGGTTTGTCGGAGTAGGCCCTGATATAGGATTGGCTCTTCAACAGAGCTGGGGTAATGGTGGTTACGTTGGCTTAGACAAACATAACAATTTCTGAAGAGAGATTTTGGCTTGAAGAAAACGGAAACGGAGATTTTGAAAATTGGCTATCGCGAAGTTCGACAGACAGAGATTGCTTGAAGTTTGGTAGAATAAGGAGGATTTTTGTAAGGAGCGAGGTTTGTTGGAGTAGGCCCTGATATAGGATTGGCTCTTCTACAGGGCTGGGGTAATGGTGGTTACGTTGGCTTAGACAAACATAACAATTTCTGAAGAGAGATTTTGGCTTGAAGAAAACGGAAACGGAGATCTTAAAAATTGGCCATCGCGAAGTTAGACAGACAGAGATTGCTTGAAGTTTGGTAGAATAAGGAGGATTTTTGTAAGGAGCGAGGTTTGTTGGAGTAGGCCCTGATATAGGATTGGTTCTTCAACAGAGCTGGGGTAATGGTGGTTACGTTGGCTTAGACAAACATAACAATTTCTGAAGAGAGATTTTGGCTTGAAGAAAACGGAAACGGAGATTTTGAAAATTGGCCATCGCGAAGTTCGACAGACAGAGATTGCTTGAAGTTTGGTAGAATAAGGAGGATTTTTGTAAGGAGCGAGGTTTGTTGGAGTAGGCCCTGATATAGGATTGGCTCTTCTACAGGGCTGGGGTAATGGTGGTTACGTTGGCTTAGACAAACATAACAATTTCTGAAGAGAGATTTTGGCTTGAAGAAAACGGAAACGGAGATCTTAAAAATTGGCCATCGCGAAGTTAGACAGACAGAGATTGCTTGAAGTTTGGTAGAATAAGGAGGATTTTTGTAAGGAGCGAGGTTTGTTGGAGTAGGCCCTGATATAGGATTGGCTCTTCTACAGGGCTGGGGTAATGGTGGTTACGTTGGCTTAGACAAACATAACAATTTCTGAAGAGAGATTTTGGCTAGAAGAAAACGGAAACGGAGATCTTAAAAATTGGCCATCGCGAAGTTAGACAGACAGAGATTGCTTGAAGTTTGGTAGAATAAGGAGGATTTTTGTAAGGAGCGAGGTTTGTTGGAGTAGGCCCTGATATAGGATTGGCTCTTCAACAGAGCTGGGGTAGTGGTGGTTACGTTGGCTTAGACAAACATAACAATTTCTGAAGAGAGATTTTGGCTTGAAGAAAACGGAAACGGAGATTTTGAAAATTGGCCATCGCGAAGTTCGACAGACAGAGAGATTGCTTGAAGTTTGGTAGAATAAGGAGGATTTTTGTAAGGACGGGGGTTTGTCGGAGTAGGCCCTGATATAGGATTGGCTCTTCAACAGGGCTGGGGTAGTGGTGGTTACGTTGGCTTAGACAAACATAACAATTTCTGAAGAGAGATTTTGGCTTGAAGAAAACGGAAACGGAGATTTTAATATTTTTTTTTATTTGTTCATTTTAAATTTAAAAGGGGGCGGGTGCGTACAGCTGCTGCTGCATTATTCGGCCATTTGGCTGAAGAACCGGTTCAGCATTGGTGCTGATTTAGTCTACGGCTATGCTCCTTCAGTTAAGATCAACCCATGGAAGAAAATACATTCAGTTAACGCAAAAAGACAATTGATAGTTTCACACATTATTTAGTATTTTTAGATAACAAAAAAAACTTTATTTTTCATATTTCTCCATGCGTGTGTCTTGATTTGATGCATTTAAAGTCAACTCCCGACATCATCACTTCATTATTGGAAATTATTATTGATCACTTTGACCGCTTTTGCTAGTAGAGGAACAGATAATGATTCAAGAGGGCTAAATCTGGCGAATAGGGTTCGAGAGGTAGCTAATCAACATTGTTTTGTGTTTGCAATAACGCATTTGTGGCCAGATGCATTGTTTTTATGAAACAACACTTTCTCCTTAGACAAATGCGGCCGGATGAGGGAAATTTTTGACTGAGTAGACTCAAATATAGTTTAGAACAGAAAAGAGAAAAATACAATTACAAAAATTTGACATTATGATAAATAAAAATATAACTAAACAATAATAGAAACAATAAACGATTAAATTGGTGAAAATAAATTAAAAAGAAAAAAAATGAGGATGAAACATTTGATAAATTGGGTGAGAAATCGGGAAATGGATTGTTGTAGTGATCTCAGGTTTGTTAGAACCTCCAGTACAAAAAAAAATTGAAATTTCTTCACATTATGCTAGTTCTTTTTATATATCGTCTGCTTGGAGGTAGAAGTCACTAAGTATAATTTTTTCCAAATTCGCGAAAAAGTCATTAAACGATGTATGTATGTATCATGATTTCCCATGAGAATAAAAAGTCGCCAAGTAAATATAAATGCTATAAATGCACATCGGAGAAAGTGAAAATTCACAATTTAACTATCTGGGAAAGTTCATCACAGTCACTTGATGAGTTTTGTCATTACATGACTTGTGAATGTTAGAGCACTTGGTCAATTTCAACATAGCAGTTTTCAAACCTTTACATTTGGTCTGCGAAAAGTGATCATGATCTGCGCTTTCACAATCTTATTATAACAGAAAAATTTGGGTGTATAACTAGACGTCCTTTGAAAGGAAAAACATAAAGGGAAGTTGTTTCTTTTGGAATGAAATGAATAGGAAAAGAGGCTCTAGTGAAATAGGAACTATTTAAATGGAATTTATACCCATGATATTCTCTGAAATGAAGGAATTCTTATTTTCTGATACCTGCTCAGGACTAAATCGCAACCAGCAAGTTGTCGCTGCTATTCTTTCAACCGTTGTGGAATTTCTAGAATCCGGCCATTCTTACATGGAAAGGAATATGGAAAACCAGAAGATATTCATCAGAAATGATTTAAAACGAATATTTGGAGAAGCCAGGATAAGAGTTCTAAGGTCCCAAGAAATAAAAAATAATGTGAATTGGTTAAAAATCAAATTTTTGTGAACAGAACCAAACAAAATATTTTATATCACATCGACGATTACAAGGCATTCGATATTAATAGCTCATCAAATCATGGAAGACGTGGAAGTCCAGAAGTGGTGTAAAAATCTTGAAACTTCAGATGAAAGAGCTCCCGAGCCTTGTATGGATGATATTAGCGATGAAGAATGAGCTCTCGACTAATTTTGACCTCTTTTATAAGATACGCGGTGGCGTAATAAAAAACATCATCTAAATGACGGCCATCTCGAAGACGGCACTCCTGTAAACGCGAACACTTGGTGGGGTGGTTGGTGCCATTTCCTTCCTTCAGCTGACTGATTTTCCTTGGATTGTTCATGTAGACTTTATGTTTGAGGTGTCTCCACAAAACAGAATCAAGAGGCGTCAAGTCAGGGCTACGTGGAGGCCTCTTCTTTTGGAAATTAGCAATAAAGTCATTTTATGTGTGATTTGTGATATCGCAAGTTCTGGAGTCAAATATCGCAACATAGCGGTCGGTGTTAACGGTGACGTTTCGTCCTCGAGAATCTTCAAACAAGAAACGATCAATGATTACTTTGCTTGAGATTGCTGCCCATATAGTTACTTTCGGCTATGCTGTGCTTTTCGATGTTTCATTTTCGGTCCAAAAACGAGAATTTTTCAATTTATAAGAATTCCAATAATCGATAACAAACATTCGCGATCAAAAGGATTAGAATCGCGTATAAAAGCTAATAAATTCTTAACAATATGAGGGTTGTAAAATTTATAACCACTCATAGCATCTTCATTTCCCATAAATTTAGCTTTGCAGCTCATATACTAATAAAGCATTTAATTTAAATGGCCTAATTTTATGTTTGTATCAGTATATTACCTGAACATTTTGCCGCTAATGGTCCATTTATTAACTGTTATCTTGTATCTGTACGAAAGGAATATTACTAAAAATAGATTTACGTTAATTTTTCATTCGCAATAAACAAACCGATTAACGGTTTTTAAATCTTTATCTAGTTTCACATTCAATTCACAATTAGAAACACTTTTTAATCGAAACATATTTTTTATCAATATAAAGAGTGTCTCGTGCTGGACTTTTCATTATTCTATGGTTTCAATCTGAAGATCAACAAGCTGTTCGAGACCTTGCTAGAACAATTCTATGGACTTAGATGCAAAAAATTGTAGCCCTACTCTATCGATATTCCATTTTGATTTGACTTTTTTTTCCCAAACATGGATTTTGTCAGTTACAGAAATCCCATTGATGCGGGATGGTAATAGTGATTTTTTACTATCATATCAACCGCCAAAAATAATTGTAAACGCACTATTTTGAGGTTAGAATGTATGCGCTTGAAACCTCTGGTTATTTAATACCCTCAACCATTCCCACAATCCTGAAAATATTATTTTATATTGCTGGGTTCTGGTTCTATTTTAATTTCATTTGCATTACCTCTACTTGAGGCCTTCTTCGTTTGATACATTTATGGTAGAGCTAAAATTAATGTCATCTTCGGGATTTGAAATATAAGAACAAATCCTACTTTTATGTAATCGATTTTTCAATAACCGCAAAGTCCGTTTGCCAAATTTTTTACTCTTATTGTTTTTAATCAAACAAAAATATTTTGGAAACTTCATTCATCAAAGTTATGTTATTTTTTATGTTGGGTTCTTTCATTCATTCATACATTCAATCGATGCCAATTACTTCGTAGTGACTAATCATCTGATTGGTTGTCTGTTTTATTCTCACAGCCACTTATTCAATGAAAATCAATTTGAAGCTGGAACATTACCGTAGTGCGATTTTGTTCAAATCATTTACACTTTAAAGTGAAGTCCGTTGTATGATATTTCGCAGCAGACATTTTCCTTTTCCCGATCCCTCTCCGGTCTCAATTAAAACTTGCATCAATTGATATTCAATATATTTGTTAGTCTGGCTGTCCAGGATACGCTATATCCACATTTCGAAAGTCTCAAATTCATTAATTTTATCTCAAAATCCCAACGGTTCATATCGTAGAGAAGCATCGACCAGACGTAGCATTCGATGAATCCTGTAGGCTAGAATCCAAGTCGCAACAGGTAAAAACAAGTTTCAGAAATGTCTGTCGTGTCTGATTGATGAGACCAAGTGCATTGTTTCCGTGAAACAACACTTTCTCCTTAGCCAAATGCTTTTTCCTTTTTTGAAATAGTCACGAGATGGTTAATGGTCTTTGTCTTAGTTGGAGCCGATTCTCCCTTTTCAGTCCATTGTTTTGATTGTTCTTTCACTTCGGTTGTGAAGTGCTGGACCCACGTTACATCCATGGTTATAAACATTGCTAAACATTCGATAGAAACATCACGACACTAATTTCGAAAAAACGCGGTACCCAGATTGCACACAGCTTTCTGATGTTCAAATATTCAGTTAATAAACTAGGTCGCGCATTTTCAGTGGACGATCATCCAGTATCATTTGGTGGATTGTCTACAGCATATCTGGAGTCGTCACCTCAGTTGCTCGACCACAGTGATGCTGATAGTACGACCTCGTTTAAACTCTACTACCCAGCTGTTAATAACGAAGGATTATTCTCCTCTAGAGTAGAATGAGGCTTCTCAAATAAAAGTATTGTATCAAATTACAGATTCTCTATTGATGGCTTCCAAACAAATACAAAACAACGCGGTGTCTTCAAACTTGAAACACATGCTGTTTAGATTGTGTATCTAGCTTTCCAAGCAACTTGGGTCATCTCTAGATCAGACCAGAAACCATTTTCGTATTTCAATTGAAACTGAAGTCAATTTATTATCATATTTTTTATAATTAAGTTCAAACATTATAAAAGATAACAAAAAATTGATTATGTATGTATTGGAAATGGTAGAGGCTTCTATGATGACAAATCCTTGTATGCAGAAGATTTTGGTGGTGGTTCAACTGCAGGAGATAGGCTTTTAGAAGGTTTAGGATTAAAATAGTGGATATGCAAGAAATGATACTGGTTATGTGTCGGCTCTTCGTTAGCTCTGCAGATGTATTTTGCCAATAAGACAAGATAAAAACGTCAAAGATGCTTCTGAAGATTCTTACAGATTTTTTATAAACATCAATCATTCATCACAGTTTTGCACTGAAAAGTTCGATCAATGAGGTCGATATATTAATGAAACGCTTGCTTGCATGGTTACCAACTTAACAAAAAATGTAATAGATCTAGTAGCAGCACATGGAGACCAAAACTGATATTTTTTTTTCGAAAAACCAACACTTTGTAGCTGTTAAAATCCATGGAAATGACGAATAACCTTAGTGGATAACATATATATCATTCCATTGCAATATTATTGTATAGTATGGATATGTTAGGTAATGACACGCCGCCGCCGTTTATTATTGTTCCCTAATTGAGCTTCTTAAAGTGATAAATTCTATTTAGACACGTCATTTACATCATATATGGGTAAATCTAATAAATCATCATTGTGCGTTCTAATGTGATACATTGTTAATCTGGTATACAAACGAGAATTGTAGTTAATTTTGTTTACTGACAAAGTAACATGTCAATAAAGTTGTGTACAAACAAGTTTCTATTTGGTTACTGCGAATTTATGTTCGTGATTAATTATTTTACGTAGTTTCTTTTAGAATTCAATAAACACGCCATTATACAGCTTTTTGTTCATTTGTACGAAAAAATTCACTCAAGATAATGTTATGCAAACATAGATTTGAATGCGAGATTTTCATCAGCATTAAGCAATGGCGACACCTTCCTTACAGATAAATTTTTCATATTCAATCTTTTATGCAAAATATTTTGTTCTTTAACAATAATATTCACGTGATTTTCACTTGGTTTTTTTATCCTCGTGAAAAATAATTGTTCAAGTTTTTACTCCAAGTTTACCAAACATAAAACTAAAGAGAAAATTAAAAATAATTGTATAGAACATTGTAGAAAGAAAAAGAAATAAATATAATGATTACAGGGTGTTTCGGGAGTGAAAATAATGCTGTGACATGAAAAAAATTTCTCATACGATCCCTCGTTTCCGAATTATAGGCCTTCAAAGTTGAGAAATCAGAATTTTTAATGGATTATTCCGTATGTCTTTGTAGTATGCCAACGGATGCTCGTGCAAAATGGTAAACAATTCCTAGCTTTTACTGGGACAACCTGTACGATCTCAAGAAAACAAAAACGAATTTTTCAATAGATTTATCAACAAAGAGTACTGTTTGTTCAACTCGATAAAATTTATGGTTTGGGAGATATGTAGATGTTTAGATCGTGGCACATGCCAAAGAATCTGTTCGCCATAAAGAGACATTCTGAAGAAAATTATCATAATTTATAATCATTTATTGAAAATACTTACAGTATTAATTATTAAAACATAATCAAACGTATCTAATTGAGCTGCATATTGTCGAACATCGTGTTACTCACATAAGGAAAAAATTGGACTGTTAAAAAATTTCGTGGGCTCTTCTATACACGGAGTCTATTTGAATGTTCACTGATGAAGCTGGTTTCACACGAGATGGTTTTATCAATTCCCATAATTTAAATTTATGGGTCCATATACTTCAACAAGTGTATGGGAAATCTGATTCACCGTTTGTAAGGTTGTATTGATTCGAAAAAAACTTATTTTGTCGACAATAGTGAAGGTTTTTATTCAAATACGTAAAAATGTTTTTTGTTGTACATTTAGGGTCAATTTTAATAACATAGTAGGTATGTGGAACTCCAAATCAATAAATACCTTATGTTTCAATTTTTATTATGAATGCTATTGAATTCGTTCAAAAGTAACTACTCTAAGTTAGATTTTGATTTGATAAATGTTACGAAATTGAAATACTAGCTTGTATTAACCTTTATACTGAAAAATTCGTAACATTTCATTCGGCTTGGTAAGTTTTTTTTCAAATATTTTGAATATTCCTCTTTTCACTTATTTTGGCTTAGTAGTCACTTCCATTTTAATTTTAACATCTATAATGCCAGATTTTGGAGTAATTAATTTGTTATCGACCTCCCTCTACATTCGAGGAATTTAATAAAATCTCAGAATGTATTCTGAATCGTCCTCTAACTATCTACATTCTAAAAGTGTTTAAGTCAAAGTAAATTTCAATAAAATTTTTCTTTTCTTTTCAACTTTGATTTTTCTATGATAGTGCTCACGAAATTCCAGTTATCTTTATCAGTATCCTTTTGTTTTAAACAAATTTTGTATAATAGTTTTCACGTAAGTTCGTATCGATTTTATTATGAATTGATTCATTAGGTTGCGATTCGAATCGATTCAATCGAACTTTTTTAGTAATAATCGCCATACGAGGGCGACAATAAATTATTTTCTTAAAAAACTGAAAAATAGAAGTGACTACTAGGCCACAATACGTGAACAGAGGAACGGTATTAACTCAAGATTCTAGTTCAGTTTTGATTAGACGATTAAAGTAATAGTAGCGGCTCCAATTTTCAGATGAAAACAAAGTGGCGAACATCACGGACTAATTTTAACTTGTAACAGTTTATGTCCTAATCGACCTTCGTATTAAGTCCGATATTAGACCGAGTGTGTCGTGTGAAAAGAAAGACGCCAAATAAATAAGAAAACCTCACTGGAAATCCCAATTCATTGCGAGCAATCAGTAGATGTAGTTTCACGTTGGTAAACGACTGTGCCGCTAATTGGTTTAATGAAATTTTTCCCAACGGAACGTGCTATAAGAGAATTCCAAAGGTCGTTTGGTGTAAAAATATGTTTTTAGGACGTAATTTCACGGTAAATTCGAACTTCTCCTTGGGGACTCAAGTGAAATCGATAAAAAATAAAAACAAGCGGTAGTTTATTCAGAAGTTCTAAGTTCTCTTTTAAAGTTTGTAAGACCGATGCAGTACTGTAAGTGATATGGATACCAGGACTTTTGAATGTTAAGCAGACGTGCTGGGAAATTTGCACGCGTCTCCTGCTGTGGTATGCAGAGAAAGGAAAAAACTGATTGAACCGAATATTCACCACAGATGAGATTTGGGTACACTACTAAATTTCGAAGAGTGAACGCGCGTCTAAGGAGTGTTGGAAAAAAGAAGAAGACGCGCCAGATAATGCGAAGTTTATACTGTATGCTGGGAATGTTTTTTTTACGAAAAAGGCATCCGAAAGTTATCAGAGAGGCGTCGAATGTAACGCTGACTATCTAGATAAACTGTATATAGCTTCATATATTCCGCTCTCTTGGAACTACCAGTCGTCGGAGAGTCTCTTCTCAGCACGTTTTTTCTTATTTAGCTTCATATATATCACCTTATTGAAACTATCAATAATTGGATAGTTTCCTTTGAGCACGCTTCTTCTTTTATAGCTTATATCTCTTCTTAGCATGTTTTTCCTCATATAGCTTCATATATTCCACTCTCTTGGAAGTACCAATCGTCGGAGAGTCTTTTCTGAGCACGGTTTTTCTCATATAGCTTCATATATATCACCTTCTTGAAACTATCAATGATTGGATAGTTTCCTTTGAGCACGCTTCTTCTTTTATAGCTTCTACCTTTTCTTAGCATGTTTTTCCTTATATAGATTCACATATTTCACTCTCTTGGAAGTACTAATCGTCGGAGAGTCTTTTCTGAGCACGGTTTTTCTCATATAGCTTCATATATATCACCTTCTTGAAACTATCAATCTATGGATAGTTTCCTTTGAGCACGCTTCTTCTCTTATGGCTTCTGTCTCTTCTGAGCATGTTTTTTTCCTATATAGCTTCACATATTTCACTCTCTTGGAAGTACCAATCGTCGGAGAGTCTTTTCTGA
This sequence comes from Diorhabda carinulata, assembly GCF_026250575.1. Lineage (NCBI taxonomy): Eukaryota > Metazoa > Arthropoda > Insecta > Coleoptera > Chrysomelidae > Diorhabda > Diorhabda carinulata. The sequence goes on along the minus strand of NC_079464.1, from coordinate 4,497,917 downwards.
GCACGGTTTTTCTCATATAGCTTCATATATATCACCTTCTTAAAACAATCAATGATTGGATAGTTTCCTTTGAGCACGCTTCTTCTTTTATAGCTTCTACCTTTTCTTAGCATGTTTTTACTTATATAGATTCACATATTTCACTCTCTTGGAAGTACCAATCGTCGGAGAGTCTTTTCTGAGCACGGTTTTTCTCATATAGCTTCATATATATCACCTTCTTAAAACTATCAATGATTGGATAGTTTCCTTTGAGCACGCTTCTTCTTTTATAGCTTCTACCTTTTCTTAGCATGTTTTTTCTTATATAGATTCACATATTTCACTCTCTTGGAAGTACCAATCGTCGGAGAGTCTTTTCTGAGCACGGTTTTTCTCATATAGCTTCATATATATCACCTTCTTAAAACTATCAATGATTGGATAGTTTCCTTTGAGCACGCTTCTTCTTTTATAGCTTCTACCTTTTCTTAGCATGTTTTTCCTTATATAGATTCACATATTTCACTCTCTTGGAAGTACCAATCGTCGGAGAGTCTCTTCTGAGCACGTTTTTTCTCATATAGCTTCATATATATCACCTTCTTGAAACTATCAATGATTGGATAGTTTCCTTTGAGCACGCTTCTTCTTTTATAGCTTCTATCTCTTCTTACCATGTTTTTCCTTATATAGATTCATATATTCCCCTCTCTTGGAAGTACCAATCGTCGGAGAGTCTCTTCTGAGCACGTTTTTTCTCATATAGCTTCATATATATCACCTTCTTGAAACTATCAATGATTGGATAGTTTCCTTTGAGCACGCTTCTTCTTTTATAGCTTCTATCTCTTCTTACCATGTTTTTCCTTATATAGATTCATATATTCCCCTCTCTTGGAAGTACCAATCGTCGGAGAGTCTCTTCTGAGCACGTTTTTTCTCATATAGCTTCATATATATCACCTTCTTGAAACTATCAATGATTGGATAGTTTCCTTTGAGCACGCTTCTTCTTTTATAGCTTCTATCTCTTCTTAGCATGTTTTTTCTTATATAGCTTCATATATTCCACTCTCTTGGAACTACCAATCGTCGGAGAGTCTTTTCTGAGAATGTTTTTTCTTATATAGCTTCATATATATCACCTGCTTGAAACTATCAATGATTGGATAGTTTCCTTTGAGCACGCTTCTTCTTTTATAGCTTCTATCTCTTCTTAGCATGTTTTTTCTTAAATAGCTTCATATATTCCACTCTCTTGGAACTACCAATCGTCGGAGAGTCTTTTCTGAGAATGTTTTTTCTTATATAGCTTCATATATATCACCTGCTTGAAACTATCAATAATTGGATAGTTTCCTCTGAGCACGCATCTTATTTCATGGCCTCTGTCTCTTCTTAGCACGTTTTTTCATATATAGCTTCATATATTTCATCATTAGACTTCTTTTTGTACTTGATGAATGTTGCAGATCATCATGGCAATCTTTATTTTGTCAGTTGCAATGTGAATTAATTCAATTTCAATGAACCAAGTTCTGAGGTTCTTGAGCCAGGATGCTAGTCTTCTTGCTGGATATCTTTTTCCAAATATTTTGCCTTGCAGAATTGTTTGGAGCAAATCAAATCTGGATACGTTTTCCATCATGTGGACGAAATACTATGGTTAGCGTATTTTTATGGTTACCATTAGAAACTTCGCGTTTTTTGTTTAATTCTTCTAATGATTCTTTCATTTCTCCCCAGAGGGGGTTCAAGGGATCTTGATTATTCGTTTATAAAGCCGATTCTACGGTTATTAAGCTGTAGAAAATTATTTGTTTCACAAAATTTCACAAAATCTCATCACTACATATCATAACAAATTGTCCATGTCTTATCCACATTACAATATTCAATTTCGCAGAATCAGTGAATCGTTTAATAGTATAGATAAACAACGACATTATACGAAAAATTGATTCCTTGTGATCTCTAAATAAAATTTATTACTATATACAATAACACTGAGAAAGTTCATACATAATGCCAAATCTTGCATGAAAACTGGGAATATTTCTTAAAAAAACATAGTTTTATATATCAAAAAGTAAATAAACAGTAATGGAAAGTAATCGTTTGATAGAGTGGACAAGCGAATTAATCAGTTTTTTTAAACGTTGTTGACTGGATTATTAGTGCGAATTTGTTATATTAGACTTCATTAACATCACCAATTAATTCAGTACGAAAAATATGTATAAATAACGAAAATAATCCCATAAAAACGTCATCGGGACAATTTTATTTTCGTGTAAATGAATTTTTTTAAAATGTAAGGCAACATTTCAAACCCACATTATATTTATACAAACTAGAGGCAAACCTCATTTGTACGCGGCATACAATGGCCAAATCTGATTTATTCATATTATTGGAACCAACGAAAAACCAACTCTTCCCATCACAGCGTACTAATTGGATGTACATAATTCAACAGCAATTTTGCCCTATACTCACAATACAATTGAAGTCTGGAATTGCCGACCATATTTAAATAGAAAATTATTTAAAAAAAAAAACGGAACGATGCATCACGAAGTAGTATGTGATATAGTACATATATATTTATAACAGAGTGTGTTAGACAGCTGTTGAGAAGCACGGGGAAGGAATATATATGACCATTGAAATAATTAACTAGGACAGGAATCAGCCCTCAAAAACTGCGTGTTAAAACTGTGGAATTTTGTTAATAAACGTCGATTTTTATTAAAATATGAATTTAAACTCTACTTATTCGAAATCTACATTGTACCGAAGGGTAATTTTCATTTTTTTAAGGGTAAAAACCATCCCTTATCGTGAATAATTTGAAAATCCCTTTGAAATCTAAACTTTTATCCATGTTTCGGGTGTAATTGAGTTCAAATGTATTATTTGTGAAACCGTTGACATTATTAAACCTCAGATCCATGCAACCCCTCCCAAATCATCCCCTAATTATATAAAAAGTTGAAAAATAATCTCAACGATTCTTTTATAATTGGAAATTATTCAAAAGTGTATTTATATTGAATTGAGAATATTTCAACCCTTGTGAAGCCCTCCTTCAATGACCAATAATATCAAAATTACACATTTCTCAGAGAAAAAATGAAAAAATAAAAATATATATGACCATTGAAATAATTAACTAGGACAGGAATCAGCCCTCAAAAACTGTGTGTTAAAACTGTGTAATTTTGTTAATAAACGTCGATTTTTATTAAAATATGAATTTAAACTCTACTTATTCGAAATCTACTTTGTACCGGAGGGTAATTTTTATTTTTTTGAGGGTAAACACCATCCCTTATCGTGAATAATTTGAAAATCCCTTTGAAATCTAAACTTTTATCCATGTTTCGGGTGTAATTGAGTTCAAATGTATTATTTGTGAAACCGTTGACATTATTAAACCTCAGATCCATGCAACCTCTCCCAAATCATCCCCTAATTATATAAAAAGTTGAAAAATAATCTCAACGATTCTTTTATAATTGAAAATTATTCAAAAGTGTATTTATATTGAATTGAGAATATTTCAACCCTTGTGAAGCCCTCCTTCAATGACCAATAATATCAAAATTACACATTTCTCAGAGAAAAAATGGAAAAATAAAAATATATATGACCATTGAAATAATTAACTAGGACAGGAATCAGCCCTCAAAAACTGCGTGTTAAAACTGTGTAATTTTGTTAATAAACGTCGATTTTGATTAAAATATGAATTTAAACTCTACTTATTCGAAATCTACTTTGTATCGGAGGGTAATTTTCATTTTTTTGAGGGTAAAAACCATCCCTTATCGTGAATAATTTGAAAATCCCTTTGAAATAATTAACTAGGACAGGAATCAGCCCTCAAAAACTGTGTGTTAAAACTGTGTAATTTTGTTAATAAACGTCGATTTTTATTAAAATATGAATTTAAACTCTACTTATTCGAAATCTACTTTGTACCGAAGGGTAATTTTCATTTTTTTGAGGGTAAAAACCATCCCTTATCGTGAATAGTTTGAAAATCCCTTTGAAATCTAAACTTTTATCCATGTTTCGGGTGTAATTGAGTTCAAATGTATTATTTGTGAAACCGTTGACATTATTAAACCTCAGATCCATGCAACCCCTCCCAAATCATCCCCTAATTATATAAAAAGTTGAAAAATAATCTCAACGATTCTTTTATAATTGAAAATTATTCAAAAGTGTATTTATATTGAATTGAGAATATTTCAACCCTTGTGAAGCCCTCCTTCAATGACCAATAATATCAAAATTACACATTTCTCAGAGAAAAAATGAAAAAATAAAAATATATATGACCATTGAAATAATTAACTAGGACAGGAATCAGCCCTCAAAAACTGTGTGTTAAAACTGTGTAATTTTGTTAATAAACGTCGATTTTGATTAAAATATGAATTTAAACTCTACTTATTCGAAATCTACTTTGTACCGAAGGGTAATTTTTATTTTTTTGAGGGTAAACACCATCCCTTATCGTGAATAATTTGAAAATCCCTTTGAAATCTAAACTTTTATCCATGTTACGGGTGTAATTGAGTTCAAATGTATTATTTGTGAAACCGTTGACATTATTAAACCTGTTTACGATCAATCAGATCCATGCAACCCCTTCCAAATCATCCCCTAATTATATAAAAAGTTGAAAAATAATCTCAACGATTCTTTTATAATTGAAAATTATTCAAAAGTGTATTTATATTGAATTGAGAATATTTCAACCCTTGTGAAGCCCTCCTTCAATGACCAATAATATCAAAATTACAGATTTCTTAGAGAAATAATAAAAAAATAAAAATATATATGACCATTGAAATAATTAACTAGGACAGGAATCAGCCCTCAAAAACTGCGTGTTAAAACTGTGGAATTTTGTTAATAAACGTCGATTTTCATTAAAATATGAATTTAAACTCTACTTATTCGAAATCTACTCTGTACCGAAGGGTAATTTTTATTTTTTTTGAGGGGAAAAACCATCCCTTATCGTGTATAATTTGAAAATCCTTGATTTTTGAGCATGTTTCTGGATAAAATTCAATTTAAATGAATTAATCGTAGATCTATTGATATTCTTAAACAAGTTTATGATCAATCGGACCCAAGCAACCCCTACAAAGCTTTCTTTGAATACACTTATTATAATCTACATTTTTATGAATAATAAAACAATAAAAACATATATGACCATTTAAATAATTAACTAGGACAGAAATCACCCCTTAAAAACCGTGTGTTTAAACGTAAAAGTGTAATTTTTAGTTTTTTAAAGGTAAAGGATAAAACCACCCCTAATCTGTTGATAGTCTTGAACAAGTTTATGATATAGAACTTAAGCAACCCCTATAAAGACCATCCTCTGATGATAGTAATATTGGAAGCTTCCTCTAAATACACTTATTACAATCTAGATTTTCATGAAAATTTGAATTCACCCTCTACTTACAATATTCTATGAAAACTTCCCTGTGCCGAATCGGGATTTTCATATTTTAGTGGGTATAAACTACCCCTTATTGCAAAAAATTGAAATCTCAAAGTTTATCTATGTTTCGGGTGTAATTGAGTTTAAATGTATTATTTGTGAAACCGTTGACATGTTTATGATCAATCAGATCCATGCAAGCCCTCCCAAATCATCCCCTAATCATATAAAAAGTGTATTCATATTGAATTGAGAATATTTCTTTGAAAAAAAACTTTTTAAAAATTTCAACCCTTGTGTTGATGACCAAAAATTTCAAAATTACAGATTTTTTTGTAGAAATAATAAAAAAAATAAAAATTAAACTATTTACAAAATTTTTAATTGGGAAAATAATATGAAAAACAAATTTGAATCATTATAATTTATCATCACTAATAACTTCTTCCTTTTCTCGTTCATGGCAGTTATTTCTTCACGTTTCTCTTTCTCCAATATTCCAAAATTTTGGAAAAAAATTTGGGTTGGGTTTTTCAACAATAACTCGCTCAATTTTCAAGCTAAAAACTTTTTTAATGGATTATTTTGTAGAATATTTCAAGTACTTCAACGTTATATCAATTGAAATTTTTTTATCCCCAGTTTCGAACAGGGTGTAGCTTAATAGGGTTCTATTTGGTACGTGGATACAAACTTTGAACGAATGTATCTCCTTCAATTTTTATGATACACAGATTTAAAAAAGCTCAAAGTTTCTATCAAGGAAAACCCTATAATTGATATTTGATAAAATTTCTGATAAAATGAATAGTTTTTGGTTAACTTGAGAAAAATCAATTTCTTTTCAGGATTATGGGAATGCAGTTTTCAATTTAATCAATTATTTTTTCCAAAATAAGCATTCAAAAAAAGTCAAATTACAATACAATTTATATATTTTTTTTAAAAAGAAGAAACAATATTTTTGTTACAAATTAATCAACTCTTATGCAAAAAACTTTTGACAGTGCTCATTACAAAGGTTTTTTTATGTGCTTTAAAAAAGATATCTTGAGTTTTCTCCAAAAATTTCATCAATTTCAAGTTATTTGAAGTTTTCAAAAATAGCCATCCTTCAACGAGCAATAACTCAGTTATTATTGAATTTATAGAGGACCTTAAAAAATGAATCTCTTTTGTTTTTCATTACCAAAATTTATATTTTTTATAATTTTGCTGATACAATGAAAACATTTTGAGTTTTTCATGAAAAACTGCGTTTTTTCATTGAAAAATGAGCAGTTTCAATCTTTAATAAATCTAAAAGTACCAACTTTAGAAAAAAAAAGATAAAAGTTACCCCATATTAGTCAATCTATGGAATAAATAAATTTTTATCACCAGAAGAGATGGCTTTCACCCCCAGGGCAAAATCACCCTCCGGCACAGGTTTAAATACTACCTTCATAATAATTTTCGAGAAAATCAACCTTGATTATCAAATTTCCACGGGAAATCGGCTGGTATTAATAAGTATAAGTAAATACTAAAAATGAAATGTTTGAACGTTTTTTCACTGTCGTTATAAAATAATAGAATACTTATTTAAGACTTGGTAGTGAAATAAATGGAATTTATGTATAAATAAATAAAAAAGAAACAGTTTCTCGAGTCGATTGACGCTTTTTTTCCTATTCCCATTCAATTTACATCGTCGTTTGGAAATCTTAGCTCGCTAGAATTGAAAACACCTGAGGAATTTATTGATTAGCAGTTTTTTTCTTGTAAATCCAACATTATTTCCAAGTAGATATAGATACTCTGGAAGACGCGTAAAAATAAAGGAAAACAATTTATAGACCATGTTTTTTTTTTCTAGAAATTACGTAGAAACGATTTTTACAGGAATTTACTTTAAAATTTATACTATCGAATCTCTATGCGAACTATCCGAGTTTAATAGATCTTTCAAATATTTTAAATACAAGAGTTGCTATTCAAATTTCGAGATATGACTTTTTTTCAAAATATTCTTCATAAAGATCAACGAATGCGTGCGTTTGAACCAATTTCCCATTCCGATTGAGGTACCACCAAAACATGACCGCTTCTTCAGGTGTACAAAAACGTTAACATCTTCAGGAAAAATTAGAAATCACTAGGGTTCCAAACGGCGCATCAATTCGTTCTTTCGACTATTCATAAACGTTTTGATTTGTACTGATGTGTTTCCTAAATTTTTTCGAACATTTCTGGCGAGTGTACATTCAGAATTGACCCTTCCACTTTCCTCTAATGACAACAAGTCCAGTTATTTCGAAAAAACTTCGAATATTTACTTCGAAGTGCTTCGTAAAAAGACACATACAGTTGTTGGGTTCATATGTTATCAAATTGTAAAATTATGCGGTACTCAAAGCGAACAAACATGTACATGATGAACTTGTAGTATCAGTGTAATATCGATGTTTTCCGACGATTTTGGACGACCTTCACGAAATTCATCCTGTAGTGAAGTGCGACCACGATTTTGAATTAGGAAAACCAGCAAAACACGGTAGCTGAAGATGGTACTTCATTACTTAAAGTCTTAATCTATTATATCTAATATTTTCAATTCGTACATTAACAATTGCCGATGGTGTGTACAAACTAAAACATTGTTTAAATCGTGTCAGCCGTGACGTAGACAGATGTCTGTTGTATCTCTGGGTCAGCTGTTGATTCCACCAGGTGTTAATACATCGAAACAGCTGAATGCCGTCTCACCCTACCATGATATAGCAACAAGTTCGAAATTGTGCTTGGGGGTCACAGCCCTCTCTCGAATTTTGTTATGCTCGTGTACCATACCGTGCTTATTAAAATATGAAATATACACACAAGCTGCTCTTCTACTTCCGTTATCTCTTCAACAAATCCTTTGTAATTAATTAGTTAACAACTGGCTCAAATTTAAACGTAGAAATTGTTATAAAATGCTTGGAAATTTATACAAGGTAATCCCGTCTCGAGTAACACCGAAAATTATGAACATTTTTCACGATTTTACCGCAACTATTGGCAACATTGGAATCGAATTCTATACGAATATGTTTTGGATGCAGATACATACAATGATTTTGGATCATTAAATCTTACAACAAAAAAATACTGTTGATACAACTCGAAATTGTGTACGATTTTCGGAATATTTTGATTTGAAAATTATGAAGTAATAAACGCTAGTGCCCCCTATGAGAGTCGGATAGAGACAAATTTATTAAATGTATCAGCTTTCAAAACATACTCGTATGAAATTTCAATGCAATGTTGCCAGTAGTTACGGCAAAATCGTAAAAAATCTTCAACGCTTTTTATCTTGAATACGATTGGCGTTATGGAATTTCTTACTGAGCAAACGCGAACTATTTTTCCAATATAAGATTTATCAAGCAAAATTTCAAATGAACTTAAACATTATTAAATCTTACAGCAAAAAAGTACTGTCGATACAACTCGATACTGTGTACGATTTTCGGAATATTTTGATTTGAAAATTATGAAGTAATAAACGCTAGTGCCCCCTATGAGAGTCGGATAGAAACAAATTTATCAAATGTATCAGCTTCCAAAACATACTCGTATAAAATTTCAATGCAATGTTGCCAGTAGTTACGGCAAAATCGTAAAAAATCTTCAACGCTTTTTATCTTGAATACGATTGGCGTTACGAGATTTTTTACTGAGCAAACGCGAACTATTTTTCCAATACATATAAGATTTATCAAGCAAAATTTCAAATGAACTTAAACATTATTAAATCTTACAGCAAAAAAGTACTGTCGATACAACTCGATACTGTGTACGATTTTCGGAATATTTTGATTTGAAAATTATGAAGTAATAAACGCTAGTGCCCCCTATGAGAGTCGGATAGAAACAAATTTATTAAATGTATCAGCTTCCAAAACATACTCGTATGAAATTTCAATGCAATGTTGTCAGTAGTTACGGCAAAATCGTAAAAAATCTTCAACGCTTTTTATCTTGAATACGAATAGTTTTATGAAATTTTCAACTGAACAAGCCCCAAATATTTTTCATTTTCTATTTATCCTATAGACGGGAACCTTTTTTTCGAAACACCCTTCATGTGAAATTGTTTAAATTATGATGAATACAAATTGATTTAGTACCATACAACTAGACCGTGTCTATCTATAATTATTCAACGACCAAGAGCTTGATTAGTTTAGTTAACCAAATTCGGTTGGATGTTAGTTTCTGATCAATAAGCTCGTTCAGAATTCCGGTTACATTTGAACAATTACACACATTAAAAAGACAAGTAACTTGTCGATATTCATATTAGTCCTGGGTATATTCTACCCCAAAGACAGGATGATACGTTTTTAATTTGAAATATACAAACCCCAAATGATTTTCCTGGAATTTCTAATAAACTCCATTGAAACCTACCACACAGCTTGCAAATAAATCTTGAGGTAATTGACGTTAAGGTTTTCACGGAAATATCTCTTTCAATTTTGCTCGTACAGAAAAATTCTATGTATTAAATTCGAAAAAAATTATCTTTTAGTATTACGAGAATTTGTTAAAAAACTTTCCATATTCAGTTGTTCATTGTTTGCTTCAGTTTTGGTGATAATAATTCATTTTTCTTTCCATTAATTTCATGGAAAATAAATTCTATCAAATCAAGAAATTTTTATAGGTTTGGCAACGTTTTACTTGCATACTGTCTAATTCCCACGTGTTCCCAGCTGCTAGTTTCTAATAAAGTTCACAAATATTGTATAAGAATGCATATTTTTATTCAATATAATTTTTTTTATGATAAAATATAAACGTGGAAAGTTAATATGAACTTTTGACAGCTTGATTTTATTTAAAATAATTTAAGAATGTAATAGGTGAACCTAAAGTTGTTTGACGTATCTTAACATAACCTATCTAACGAATATTCAAACGAAATAAATTGAATAATTATTATGTAAATTTTCAGTAACAAAATAAAAATAACCTATTCAAAATTTCAAATTGATTTCAACGAAAATTCAATCCGCCGTGACTGAATTACAAAGTATGTAATAGGTACTTGAAATTTTCTCCTCGCCGAAATATGCAAAACTGAATTTTCGATCTTATTTCCTGAATAAGCATTTTGTACTTCAGAGGGAATCTAAATTGCCAATTGAAGTATCCCTTCACATATCTTACTTTTCTAGCATCTCCATACAGAAGAGGTCGTGTCTCCGCAACGTTCTCGTAGCTCTCTATAGCCACTTGTGGCTACGGCTACGCTTTGCATTTCCTCCCGTACTCCACCGGCACTCATCACAACGTTTTCAGATGTACAGGACCGGCTTTCAAGTCATTTCTATACTGTATGATGCATATAATTGAAAAAATTTATCTATCTGACACATCACGTCATCTATTTTCACTAAGCTGTATAACTAATTTTAGATAGTCATCCAGGGATCAAAAAGAATGTCACTCTAAGCCAAAAACAGCGTTGCTTCGAATAATTAAGCACACTAGTAGTAATAAATAAGAAAAACAAAATTCCAGGGATCAGTACAGGCCATTGCTTGAAAATTTCTGATGAAAGGGCATTGAAAGAAGATAATGAGGAGGTTGGAAGTGATAGAAGTCGATTCTTCAAAGTATAGTCATAAATGTCACAAGAAAATTGCTTGGGTATGATGAATAAGTTACTACATCGAAGCATATTCCTACACAGTAACCTGATCGGAATAAAACAAGTTTTAGGTTAATGTTTCTATCAAATTACATGAAAAAACTGCTTGAACATCTGATAAAAACACAGTTACTGTGCAATCTATTTGTTGAATCAACAAAATCCATATTTATGTCACGTGTCAATTCGAATATTGAAAAATTTTAAAGAAAATATTTCAAGACACCACAACTCTCAATAAACTAATTCCCTGATGATGAAAACATAAGTATACGAAAGCTAGGAATATACATCGAAAAGAGTACACTTTGGTGGATCTACTGCAAGTGAAACTTTGAGGTTAGGGAACAGGAAAAAGTCGCTGCACGACATCTAGTATAAGATTACTCAGATACTTTTGGTGGTAGCTCCGAAGCTACCAATATAATCCATGATCTAAATGATAATCAACAAGTTATATAATTATATATAAAGAAACTTTTATAAATAGAGCCGGTCCTGTTACAGGGTTACCAATTAATAGAGCAACCGAGTCTATGAATCTATAAAATGTAAATAATATTATGGATCATCGGATTATTTATTTATTAATTGAACAGTGCTAGGCGGGTGTAAAAATTGCTTACTCGTAAAGTTTCTATCAATTACTTTATTACGAACAATGCACAACTAACAAATCATACAGTGTCAGGCGGTTAAACAATAATCCAGGTCCGGATTTAGCTACCTCTGTTACGTTTTATCAACGTTGTTTCACAATATAATCCAACTTATACACTCTTATACGTGATCTGGATATTGAATAACGAGATTGGTTATGAAAAAAGGTTGAGCTCTGCTATTTTTTTCTTTATCGCTCCTCAAATCGGGTCCCTTTCAAAGCAGATCTTTTTCTAACCTTTCTAGGTTAGGAGCAGACCCGTCGACGCAAGAGCTTTTGGTCGGGAGTCAGATTTTTTTGCACCAACTTCGCATAAACTTTTGTCATGTGTTTCTTTATCGGTGTTTACAATCTCGGAAATCATCCGGATGCTCTGCACGCACAATTTGGTTGATTTTGGTCACTGTTTTCGGAGTTGAAACAGTCACAGTATCGATGTTTCTCAGGTCAACGAATCTACTCTGAAAATGGTGGGATAAATATTATTACGTTTTGGGTAAGTACCATGAAGGATTTTTCCTATTAATTCACTTTGTTTCCTCTGTTTTGGTAATCAAGATTAGTTTCTAGTTTGGACAGAGAGAGTTTCGGTGGCAAGAGATGGAGCTTCTACCATTGTCGGGCGATTTCGTGGGCTTATAAGCCATTTTGAAAGAATTACACTAAAGTTAATTGCAATTCACAGGGTTTCCCACCGACAACATTCAGTAGCGAAAATTTTGAGAGATAGCTTGCACCAATAGCAAAATTTATGATTAATGAAGTTAACAGAATAAGTTAACAATACATTGAATATGCGTTTATTTGTGAGATGAAAATGATGGAGACTTCCAACGATTGCTGTTACAAAAACTTATTCAGTTTTAAAGCAGACAGATTTGTTACAACAAATTGAAGACCTAAACTCCCAATTACAAATGAACAGCCTCAATTTAATAAAAACGAAGATTGTAATTCTTGGTAAAATGAAATTTATGAAGAAAAATAGTGGTCGGCGGGAATTTTTACAAATTTCATCGCAAGTATAATGCCTTGATGAATATATCCAAACATACGTTCAAAATTTGATTGCCCTACATGATCATCATTGATCATAAATCCATTTGATGAAACGGATATGATATTACGAAGCTTTTGATCGCGTTTTTCTCGTCATATCTTGTCGAAAAAAGTTACAAAAGTTATTAACAAAAAATAAGGAACAGATTGAATATCACCAAACAGAGAGATTTGCGTTTATTCCTTGGAGAACCCAAGACAAAAATTATTGATAATGCTGTGGATCCAGCAAGTACATCCCTCTTATTAAAATTATATTTTTCGTAATTACCATTGTAGAAGTTATCTTAGTGTAATTTTTAAATTGAATAACCGAATTGGTTTTTTTAAATGCGCGTAAGTCCAAGAAAGTAAAATTACTTAAATGAGTTTAGGAATGACAAAAAAATCAAAGATATAGATTTGAGGTCATATTTTTGATTTATTTTCTTGATTTAAGGTTTCTTCTGTTTCGAAATTAGTCTTTTTAATAATTTTTAAAAGATGGATAAAATTTATTAATTAAAAAACAAATAACAGAGTCAAATCAAACCTCAAAATATAATTAAAACCAAACAATTCATAAATAAAAATAGAAATCTCAAAATATTGAATGCAGACAAATCTAATAAAACAGTTATCATGAAATCAGAAAATTATAATAATAAAATGATGAATTTATTAAAGGATAAGACAACTTACTAGTTTGATTTTATTCTTATTTTGATATCCATGATGAAGGTGATTTTTTGATCAATATAAATATGTAAATTGTCTGTGTCAATAACATATTTTGATAAAGACGAAACGTCAATTTCTATCTATCTTTTAAAAATTATTAAAAAACTAATTTTGAAACAGAAGAGACCTAAAATCAAGAACATTTAGATGCATTAATACATCAAAAGGTCTAAGAAATTGAAGAATTTTCAGATTTATAGTTCATTGTTGATTTTTTCAACCTCGAAATAGCTGGTAATCTCTTGAGATATGCTCGTCTGGAATTTAGGCTCTCAGTTTTTTTAATATCTTCAATTTTTGCAGTTTTTATTAGCACTTGGTAAGCCTTACCGAAGGTGGGGAGAGAGTATCTTAGCCAGTAATGAATAATACCATCTATTGTAAAGTACTAATCTTAAAGTACATTTATCCTTCTTATCTGTGTTTTTTCCTTTCGTTTCTTATGACATACACGATTTTTTGTACAACATAGTATTGCTCATCTTTCTGGCAATTTGTCGATACCATCCCAAAAGAACTACGCTGGCTTGACAGTCAAGAATGAATCAAACCAATTTTTGATGTAAGCCGTTTTCCAGTGAGGGCGTTCTGCACCAGAACACATGGTAGTCAGAAGGAGCAAGGTCTGGGCTTTAAGGCGAGCGAGGTAAAACTTCACATCCACTGTTTTCCAAATAGTTTTTAACCGGAATAGCAACTTAGAGCCGAGCGTTGTAATGATGGAAAATTATTTCCTCCTGTCTTGTCGCATATTCCACGTGTTTTTCGGCTACTGCTCTCTTCAAACGGGCCAATTGTATTCGGTAGCGCTCTCCATTGATTATTTCACCCGGATTTAGCAGCTCATAATACAGCACACCTTTCTGATCCCACCAAAGAGAGAGCATGTCTTCGAGCCATGGTTATTCGGCTTTGTTATTGAATTGACTGTTTGGCCGGATTTCATATATGATTTTTTACAATTGGGGTTGTCGTAATGGATCCATTTTTCATCACCAGTAACAATACGATGCAAAAATGACTTCCTTCTGTGGCGTTCCAGCAGTTCTCGGCTTGAGTTCATGTGGAACCCAATTTCCTTGCTTTTGAATATATCCAGCTGCTTTTAAACGTTTTGAAATGGCTACTTAAGTCACACCCAAAGATTCTGCGAGCTCTTTTTGTGTTTGGCAACATCGAGTAATAATTCCAGTTCTTGATCTTCAAACTTTTTTCGCTGTCCAGGACGTTCATTGTCTTCCAAGCCAAAATCACCACTTTTAAATCGTGCACACTAGAGCATGTTCATCATAAACTTCCACCAAAATACGATGACTTTCGGCAGCATTTTTCTTCATATTAAAGTAAAGTAAAGTAAACTTTTTCAGGAACAAAGTTCGATATATTTGAGCGCGAAAAAATTATTGTTGTTAACGCTTCAACAACATCAAAAATACGGTCATGTTTCTTGAAAGCCTTAAATATTTTTCCGAAATCCCTGTCAGGAACTGGAAATACTGGGTGACCTTGTGACCTTGACATGGCTTGGTTTTTGTTTTGGTTTTGTTTTGTTTAGTTATCACTAAACAGTCGAAGCTCAGTATTTTAGTTAATCAGCAAACCTGATAAATAGTTTTTCGTGATATACCCTCGTGGTACAAAAATAATGTAGTGACCTTAAGATTGTGTATTCCAAAGCAATTAACTGACAATTATCTCATATAGTATTTGGTTAGGTTATAATAAACAATAAACAAAAATTATTAGTAACAGCTGACTGTAGATAATAGGCGAAAGTCCAGAAACCAAACAACGGAAACCATAATGGACCTGCGACCTTTTAAAACAAATAAAAAAATTGAAATCGTAACGAAAATCGATGTATTCTGATATTTAGACTACAAAACCACTAAAACCTGATTCAAATAGTGGCAACTCATAGGACAACGAATGGGAAGTTTTCTAAATAAAATTTGTGATTTACTTTTTTGATATCTACTCACAATCAATCGAAATTTAACTGGAAGTTTGTTTAGTTTTTTTTTGGAAAACTGTTAACCACAAATTTTAGTTGATCCGAATATGGTTTCAATAAATAACAAAAAGTAACGATTATATATCGAGGAGAAAACTACATTATGACTTGTATTCTTGAGATACCTCGTATAAAGGATCCTTTAAACTCTTTCTACTTATCCTTTATACTAAACGGAAAGATATATTCCGTGCTACTTCCTGATTCGAGTGAAACAGAATCTATATAGGATGTGTTATTTGATACAACCATTAGCATCAAGCCACAAAAATAGGTTTCCTTTATACACGAAAGCTTCAATAATCCTTTTATATGGTACGATAGATAATAATATACAGAATGTCTCATCATCGAGATCGATAAGGAATTATTCTATATTCTAAACATTCAACTAGAAAGTTGATTATCATATTTCATTGATTTCTATATATTTTTATAAATCTGACAACGTTGTTTTGATATATTGGTTGCATTTTATACTGTGAAACCTTTTAACTAAATGATAAAATGAGAATGTATCAAAATTAGCAGCTAGAAATAAATATTTATCAATAACTAATAGATTTTGTTAATATTATTCTAATCTCCACTCCAGATTTTCCGGTGGATTATCTATTTCAAGTAAATGGATTGTTTTGATAAATTGTTTCATTATAAAATCATTAGTGCCGGAATTTCCCCGTATCTTTACAAGTTTGTAGGTAGTGACTTCCAGATAAAACCCATATTAGTGATCGAGGGTTAACTGAAGCGGGATTAGCATTTCCGAAACCATTAACTAAATGACGTGATGTATCTGCTGATTGCTTCCACTCCCATCAACGTTGAGATAGCACATAACATAGAAAATGAAACGGACTGGTGTAACGAGCTTTTTTCTATTTCTAACTAGAGGATTCTTTGTAAAAGTAATTTTGAGAGCTTTCCCAAAAAAAAAATAATACCAAATGTACGTAGGTACTTGTGAATCATGATTAAATCTGTTTTTATTTAAACAAATCTATAAATAATGAGTAGGTGGAAACGTCAAGATATAAAAAAGGTCTAAGAAGTGAGAAATTATAGGAAACTGCGAGTGAAACTATGGAAAATGGATTCAATTAAAAAAAATTTGACTGCTAAACGAAAAATAATTATAATTTTAGCAACGTACAGCTGATTTCAGCGGTATGATTATCAATTATGGAGATCTGAGATATGCTAAAGGATATTGAATATATAAATCACTTCTTCTTCCGTTTTTCTTAACATAGAAAGTGACGTAAATAAAAAAAACTGCGATTATTTTTCATCAAACTCTCATTTTTACCCTATTAAGAACGTCTGCATTACCGCTATATAAAAATGTGATCAAAATATTAAATGTTTTACCCCGTAACTTGACCTACAGCTTTTCAAACAAAAACTAGTCGAACGGAACTAGATCAGAGCTATAAGGTGGGTGTTCAATCTTTGTTAAACAATATTCTGGTACAGTAGCCTTGGAAAGCTTGGTGGTATGGGCTGAAGCATTATCAAGAAGTAAGCGCACGTTTTACATGATTTCACCGCCCTTTTTTTATTTATTCTTCGACGCAACTACATAGAGTAATATGCCACGTTGATGGTTGTAATCGATTCCTTCAAGTCAATCAAAAGTATAACCTCGCAGATGCAAAGTATTGTACCCATTACTTTTTTGGTACTTTTCTCTCCTTTCTGATGCCACTCCATCGAATCTCTTTTGGATATCGGATCTTAGTAAAAAACCATAGTTTCATTACCCGTTATGATTGAGCTGATCACACTTTCTTGATTCTGTATTCACTTTGCACTAATTTTTATTATATTTAAGTGCTTATGAAGAATCTTGAAACACTTGTTTTGAAAATACAGTTCTGTGCTTTGATTTACTTGGTTTTTAATTCACTTAGACCAATTCCTTCCACTATTTTAATGCTTAATGGAGCAGTCATCGTCTCAGGACCTTCCACAATTGGATAATTTTCAAATGAATCTCGTTCCAAACTGAGCAGTTTGAACCAATGTTCAATTGCTCAAAATGATGGACACAATTCACCGCAAACAGCCTCCATTTTGGTTTTCGTAATCTCATTTTAGCTCCATGCACAATAAGAATCGATAAGCTCCTCAAAAAAGCCATTAAGACATCACCTCTTCGTTGTTGGAAAATCTTTGACCACCGAGACATTTTTTTAATTCTGGGAAAAGAAAATAGACCGAGCGGGCTAAATCTGGCAAAAAGGAAGCTTGAGGTAGCAATTGAAAAACTATAATTCGTCAATTTTGGCCATTACAATCACGGATATGTAAAGTGGTGCATTGTCTTGATGAAACAACAATTTCTTCTTAACCAAAACTTTGAAATAATGTCCTTGCCTGCAGTTGGAACGGTCTTTGCCTTCTTTAGAGGCGGTTCTCCCTTTTAAGTCCATTGTTTGAATGTTCTTTTATTGTGAAACTGCTTCAGACTTTCCATATATGCGTGAAGATTTTTCTAATTGAGGTCATGTACCTCACAAACATCTGCATCTTCATTTATTTCATCTTTTAGAGCTAAAACTCAATTTCTAGCTACATTGGTACGTCCATCGATAACTTTTGGACATTTTTTCAAACACGTTTTCTTCAAGGATTATTTAACAAGGAATATGAAGGTTTATTTGCAATAACCTCACACTATAAGTTAGAAAAATACCTTTAAACAGTCACTATTCTTTAAATCGCTTTCTCATCTTCTCAGTCGTGTTAAAATGATTAAAATGAGTTGTCAAAAATGTCAAATGTCAAAAAATTATGAATTTCTAATCACTTATATTGATGATTAAAAAATTATTTCGTGTTTTTCAATACGGAGTTGAATTTTTCTCATTTTCGTATCGGTCTCGATATACGTTTGATCCATTTTCCGGATTTCAGTTAAACGGCTATATCTGACAGGATTTTATTAATGCGGTTCCATCATTCGAAGCCTCGTATCAACTCAACTCTATTACAAAATATGAAATACATTCGTAGATTATGGTATTTAGCACATTTTATAACTTCGATGGGAAGATACGTCAAATTCGTTATTAAACAAATTAGTTTTGTAGACTAGAATAGATAGAATCACACTAGATAAAAACTATAAAACTGTTTGTGATTGTTTCTCCTTATAAAACACTGAAAAGCTTGTTGAATTATCCTCACTCAAAATTTTTGCTTATTTTCTTACCTATATGACTAAAAATTAGCGTAACTAAATTTTTAGTGGAAATAAATTCAGTGGAAATCCAAGATACTCAAACTTGTCAACCTTGATAAACTGGAAAAACAACGAGATAATCGTGAAATAAATTTATGCCGAATAGGCACCGTATAATATGTTTATTTGGCTTCAATTGCTCTACAAATTTAATTTTGTAGGCCTCAAGACAATATTTTTTCATAAAATCTTGTAAGTTTGTGCAAAAAAACCAAATTTAAAGCGAATATTAGCTGTTGAATGTCAACTCAAACTTGTCAACCTTGAATCAACTGAAAAAACGACGAGATAGTCGGGAAATGAATTTATGCCGAATAGGCACCGTATATTATGTTTATTTGGCTTCAATTTCTCTACAAATTTAATTTTGTAGGCCTCAAGACAATATTTTTTCATAAATTCTTGTAAGTTTGTGCAACAAAACCAAAGTTAAAGCAAATATTAGCTGTTGAATGTCAATTCAAACTTGTCAACCTTGAATAAACTGGAAAAGCTACGAGATAATCGTGAAATAAATTTATGCCGAATAGGCACCGTATAATATGTTTATTTGGCTTCAATTGCTCTACAAATTTAATTTTGTAGGCCTCAAGACAATATTTTTTCATAAAATCTTGTAAGTTTGTGCAAAAAAACCAAATTTAAAGCGAATATTAGCTGTTGAATGTCAATTCAAACTTGTCAACCTTGAATAAACTGGAAAAGCTACGAGATACTCGTGAAATAAATTTATGCCGAATAGGCACCGTATATTATGTTTATTTGGCTTCAATTTCTCTACAAATTTAATTTTGTAGGCCTCAAGACAATATTTTTTCATAAATTCTTGTAAGTTTGTGCAACAAAACCAAAGTTAAAGCAAATGTTAGCTGTTGAATGTCAATTCAAACTTGTCAACCTTGAATAAACTGGAAAAGCTACGAGATACTCGTGAAATAAATTTATGCCGAATAGGCACCGTATATTATGTTTATTTGGCTTCAATTTCTCTACAAATTTGATTTTGTAGGCCTCAAGACAATACTTTTTCATAAAATCTTGTAAGTTTGTGCAAAAAAACCAAATTTAAAGCGAATATTAGCTGTTGAATGTCAACTCAAACTTGTCAACCTTGAATCAACTGAAAAAACGACGAGATAGTCGGGAAATGAATTTATGCCGAATAGGCACCGTATATTATGTTTATTTGGCTTCAATTTCTCTACAAATTTAATTTTGTAGGCCTCAAGACAATATTTTTTCATAAATTCTTGTAAGTTTGTGCAACAAAACCAAAGTTAAAGCAAATATTAGCTGTTGAATATCAACTCGAACTTGTCAACCTTGAATAAACTGGAAAAACGACGAGATAGTCGGGAAATAAATTTATGCCGAATAGGCACCGTATATTATGTTTATTTGGCTTCAATTTCTCTACAAATTTAATTTTGTAGGCCTCAAGACAATATTTTTTCATAAAATCTTGTAAGTTTGTGCAAAAAAACCAAATTTAAAGCGAATATTAGCTGTTGAATGTCAACTCAAACTTGTCAACCTTGAATAAACTGAAAAAGCTACGAGATACTCGTGAAATAAATTTATGCCGAATAGGCACCGTATATTATGTTTATTTGGCTTCAATTTCTCTACAAATTTAATTTTGTAGGCCTCAAGACAATATTTTTTCATAAAATCTTGTAAGTTTGTGCAACAAAACCAAAGTTAAAGCAAATATTAGCTGTTGAATGTCAACTCAAACTTGTCAACCTTGAATAAACTGGAAAAACAACGAGATACTCGTGAAATAAATTTATGCCGAATAGGCACTGTATATTATGTTTATTTGGCTTCAATTTCTCTACAAATTTAATTTTGTAGGCCTCAAGACAATATTTTTTCATAAAATCTTGTAAGTTTGTGCAACAAAACCAAAGTTAAAGCAAATATTAGCTGTTGAATGTCAATTCAAACTTGTCATCCTTTAATAAACTGGAAAAACAACGAGATACTCGTGAAATGGTGAAGTATGAGATCCCGCCAAATTCGTATAGGATCATAATTTGATTCACGTCTCTTTCCCTGTAATGGAAGTTTTGTTTTGTACAAAAATAGTTTCAAGTTCCGTGATTCAAATAAGTTTATCCCCCCATTTTGTATTATACAATTTTATTATAATAAATTATATAAGTTAGTTATAATAACAAGGTTTACATAATGTAGAGACTGAATTTATTTTAAAGTCGATGTCGTCTGGATCAGGACAATCGTTGCATGAAAAGTTTAGTTCAAAACAATTTTCCAAGCGGCAGTCCCATCTTCGATAACTTACTCTTATTCTATACCCAGGAGTTTTCATATCTTCAGGCCTTAAAATAAAAAAAAAAACATTTTATTGACAACAGTATTGTCAATTGATGAGTCATTCGTCGTTTGGCAAAGATTTCTTCTTATTTCCGCGGATCAAGTATAAACTACGAGGTCAAAACCTGAAGAAGCCATCTGATTGCTATGATTTCTTATTTCTTTGTTATACATGCAACGAAAACTATTTAGTTCCTAGTTTTAGTCTACTCATTCGAGGTACCTCAGCCTTTAGCTTGACCACCATCTTGTGATTATTCACCTCACATTGAATGGAACGTTTTGAAGTACCAGTTACAGTTTTAAAATTTCCATCTGTCTTTGAAAAATTATAAAACAAACTGATTCTAAATTAGAAGTGACCTAAGATCAAGAAGATTTAGAAGCCTAAACATATCAAAAGGTCTAAGAAATAAGGAAGAAGTTATGATAAACTTGACCACCATCTTGTGTTTATCAACCTCACATTGAATGGAACATTTTGAAGTACCAGTTACAGTTTTAAAATTTCCATCTGTCTTTGAAAAATTATAAAACAAACTGATTCTAAATTAGAAGTGACCTAAGATCAAGAAGATTTAGAAGCCTAAACATATCAAAAGGTCTAAGAAATAAGAAAGAAGTTATGATAAACTTGACCAGCATCTTGTGATTATCAACCTCACATTGATGGAACATTTTGAAGTACCAGTTACAGTTTTCAAATTTCCATCTGTCTTTGAAAAATTATAAAACAAACTGATTCTAAATTAGAAGTGACCTAAGATCAAGAAGATTTAGAAGCCTAAACATATCAAAAGGTCTAAGAAATAAGAAAGAAGTTATGATAAACTTGACCACCATCTTGTGATTATCAACCTCACATTGAATGGAACATTTTGAAGTACCAGTTACAGTTGTTAAAATTTCCATCTGTCTTTGAAAAATTATAAAACAAACTGATTATAAATTAGAAGTGACCTAAGATCAAGAAGATTTAGAAGCCTAAACATATCAAAAGGTCTAAGAAATAAGGAAGAAATTATGATAAACTTGACCACCATCTTGTGATTATCAACCTCACATTGAATGGAACATTTTGAAGTAACAGCAGTGACAGTTGTCAAATTTTAATCTGTCTGAACAATTATAAAAGAAAATAGTTTTAAATCAGAAGTAAATTGAAATCAAGAAGATTTAGAAGCTTAAGCATATCAATTATCAAATTATGATAAACTTGACCACCATCTTGTGATTATTCACCTCACATTGACTGGAACATTTTCAAGTATAAAGTGACAGTTGTTTTTGAAAAAAATGAATACATGTGACACGTGATTACCAACACCAACATTCATAAATTAAGTATTTTGACCATGTCTTTCTTTTGATATGAATCATGACACAATAAGACAAGTACAACGTTTTATTTTTTCTAAATTTGATTCTACTTACATTTTATTAAAATAATCTTGTTTGTTACAAAGATGTCCGCAGCTTATGGTTTGAAAACAACGAAAACTGCTGGTACATAACGGCATGACGCAACATGGTTCTTTTATGAGTTCTCTTTTCGCTCTAACCGATATTTTTTTCAAAAAAACCGATCCAGAATCAACTACCGATATGGACACATACAATATCACGATAGTTGATAATATAATAATGATTACATTATTTTTAATCTTCTGAAAAAGAAACAATGGGAATTATATGAAAATTTTGTGAACAAATGTGTTATAGCTCTTGTTTAGAGTGGGATTTTGATGAATGGTTCAAGCAACAAAACCGTATAGAACGATTACTAACAATTTATATTGAAACAACATTTCCGACGTTGCTCAAACTCTAACTACTTGTAGACAAATGAGTAACGAACTACCTTATCAAACGTCAAATGTCAAATTTGAACGATCTATAATAATTCATACTCTAATTTGAAAATGTCGAAAGCAGGTCTATTAATTATAGTTGAATGTAATACCTAATGGCCGTTCTATACGATATCAAGCCTTTTCATTTGAGATATAATATGAGTAAATTGGTTGAGCTGGACATCCAACATGACATCTATAATAGACTACGGGAGTGCTGACGTCACACACCGCCATTTTTACCGCAGGTCAGGGATTATTTTCCAAAGTTTTAACTGCGTTAACGATCGTAGTGATTTCCTTAAATAAATTTTACAACAAAGTACCTTCTAGTACAAACACTGTTTGAATAACTTTAAACACACTTCCTCACAAACTTTGTTTGGAAAGGGAAATATAACCTTAAAATATGACAGTCGTGACGTCAAACTTGTCTATTATTTACTTAGTTATTGTAGTGGTCCTCTCGTTGTCAATTAAACTCAATAGACGGCACGACAAAACACCATTACAGTTTCTAACCTCAAACATGCAACGTATCAAATTCAATTCATGACATAAGAAAGTGCAAAGGTGAATAATCAGCATCCATTAAAATATTTCAGTTAGAAATCTGGATTGACTTTGCTAATAAATGGTTTAGGTTGAAAGGATTCATATTAACGTTGCAAAGATCAAAATAAACATTGATAGAGGACACTCTGTATCTCTTTGAAGGGTATTATTTTATACAAAGGGTTAGTTTATTTCTGCATGTGATGTTTGCAGACTTAAAAAAGCTTGTGATACAGGGGAACAGGAAACGCTGGGAATAATTGAGAAGAAAAAATTGAATCACCTCAAAGTGATCAATTTTAAGGCCAAAATTTTGACGTAGGAAGAGCTAACGAAAGAAATTCTAATAGAAAAAGATGTTTAACATGTCTTCTAAATGACTTTGTCACTTTTAAAGAAACCTAGAGTGTACTGAAGGTATTTAAAGTTTCCAAAAAGTGGAGGACACTCATTTGAGAATATACAGAACAGGAATTGGATCAGTCACTAGATATAGAGTCAAAACGACGTATCTATCAGGGAAGAAGGAAGATAATCTTCAAATATTGGAGTAAAAGATCCTCAGGAAGATACTGGGATTGGTTAAAACTATTACAGGATTCCTAAGAAGCATGAAATAAAGTACGAGGGTGATATAGTGACAAAAATGCAAAGGATGGAATAGTTTTGGCATGAATGAAGAAGAGATTAGAAAGTCCTTATACGGAAGGACTTTCGCCAGACATAGGACAGTTAAGAGGTCGACCTAAAGTATGCTGGGGGCAACAACTGAAGATATTGGAGCAGTGGAAGTGAGGAATTGAGGAAAATGTAACAAGAGCTATTCTAGATGTTGATAATCTCATTAGGAAAACTTTAAACGATGAGTATCATGCCTAAATTTCCACTTGTTATTTTTGAATGGTTTTTTTCAAAATAAAACTTAATATTAAAATTCTAATTGAGCCTCAATATTTTTCATATTGAGGCGTATTCTATGCCATTACAAAGATGGATTTTTTAAATCATTTTTTACCATTGTGTGATTATTGTTTTTAGCTCTCAACTTTTAAACATTGTAATCTTAAAGTGAGGGTAGTTGGTAATATTCCGATCAGGTGACCTTTAAAACTTGTTTTTTATATTTTTCAGTACCTAATTCTCCATATATTTATAGAATGCTGTACATACAATCCAACAAAACATTCTATATATACCTTTATTTATCTAGAGTCTATTATATTACTGCAACAAATATTTAATTAAATACTTACCATAATTATCACGTACAACAACTTACTTAACAAAATTATTAACAATCTTTATCATAGAAATTTTGCAGCTAGCTTGTACTCTTATCAGTTAACCATTAATTGCATAGAAATGCATATTTACTGTCTTAGATAAATAATTTTCGACACAATATTGTAATCAGTTTTAATAACCAAAACAACCTTATTTTCTATAACATATTTACCATGTAAATAACGGTAGACGAATTTTAAAACATACAGTACATCATAGATATACGTTATAAAGTTTTTAGTGCATTAGGAGTTTATAAAATAAACGTTAAACATAAAGATGAAGCTACTAAAAATATGAATCGTAACGTATTCAATTAGAAACGAGGTTTAGAAAATTTTGTTTTGGAGTAAATCTATATTTTTTTCACTTAGAAAGATTCAGAAAACTGATGTAAATGAGACAACAAAGTTCAAAATATATATTACTGACATGGCAAAAACAGTGTTGAAACAATTTTTGTTCAAGTTGGCTCATCTTGAAAGAAATATATCGTCGAATGTTGTTTAGTTTTAAGCTCGCTCTTTCGAAGTACCGTGACTTTTACAGCATCTCTTTGCACCAATCGATACGAGCTTCTTATTAGCGATTATTAAATAATCTGTATCCAACGGGAAAAAATCTTCTTGACAACCAAATGTTGATGCAATCTCGTGGTGTGTCACATCTTGCAATATCGATGTTTTCTGGCACAACAGCTGATTTTGGACGAAATTCGTCTGTAGCGAGGTGCAGCCATGATTGAATTTGGAAAATCCGAGTAGTTTCAGACGGTGCTTCATCACCAAAAGTCGATGATAGTTATACAAGACATTGCTGTTGGTTTAATCCACGTCGAAAGTCATAGGAAATCATCGTAAGAATTAATTTCATTTTTTAACCAAGGTGAATGTTACAAGCAACTGTGAACAAATCAATTAGCAAAATTTTATGATGGTTATGTCAGAACTTTTCAAAAGTAGCTCAAAATTCGACTTCTCTCTATCTGAGAATCACTTTGATATGGAAACCTTATTAGATCTACTGACTTGACATATTCCATCAAGTTATTTAATCAGCTGGCAACGCTGGAAGAAACTGTTCTCGAATGAGGTAGAGTATACAAACAGGCTTTAAAAAACCTACGTAACCCAACTTACCAGAAATGATGTTGTTTGCTGTAATCTTTACAGTTTTCTACAATTCTTGGTATTGGGGTTCTTCCAATACGGTTCTCATGACTAAAACTGAGTTGTATCTCTTGATTCAAAAAACAAACTTTGAACTGGTCATCTGGGACAAAATCTGGAACAAATACAATGGTAAGGAGGAAAGACAAATCTACGTATGGTTGAATTGAGTTCTTCTCCAGGATGATCGGGAAGGGAATTGTGAATTATGGAAGGATATGGATATAAGTAGGCTTCTTCGCTAAGCACATGGAATAGATTCCATTAATTTGTGGTCCAAATCTTAATTTGTCCTTATAGAGACAAAACTAATTACCGAAATCACTTTGATATGGAAACCTTATTAGACCTACTGACTTGACATATTCAATCAAGTTATTTTATCAGCTGGCAACGCTGGAAGAAACTGTTCTCGGATGAGATGGAGTATCCAAACAGGCTTTAAGAAAACCTACCTAACCTAGCCTTCCAAAAGAGATCTTTTTTCCTGTTATACAGTTCTTTACTCTTCTTGGTATTGGGGTTCTTCCAATACGGTTCTCATAACTAAAACTGAGTTGTATCTCTTGCTTCAAGGTACAAACTTTGAACTGGTCATTTGGGACAAAATCTGGAACAACTACAATGATAAGGAAGAAAGTCAAATCAACGTATGGTTGAATTGAGTTCTTCTCCAGGATGATCTGGAAGGGAATTGCGAATTATAGAAGGATATAGATATAAGTAGGCTTCTTCGCTGAGCACATGGAATAGATTTCATTAATTTGTGGTCCAAATCTTAATTTGTCCTTTTAGGGACAATACTAATTACCGAAATCACTTTGATATGGAAACCTTATTAGACCTACTGACTTGACATATTCAATCAAGTTATTTTATCAGCTGGCAACGCTGGAAGAAACTGTTCTCGGATGAGATGGAGTATCCAAACAGGCTTTAAGAAACCTACCAAACCTAACCTTCCAAAAAAGATCTTTTTTCCTGTAAGTTATACAGTTCTTTACTCTTTTTGGTATTGGGGTTCTTCCAATACGGTTCTCATAACTAAAACTGAGTTGTATCTCTTGCTTCAAGGTACAAACTTTGAACTGGTCATTTGGGACAAAACCTGGAACAACTACAATGGTAAGGAGGAGAGTCAAATCCATGTATTGCTCAACTGCATTCTTCTCCAGGATGATCTGGAAAGGAATTGCGAATTATAGAAGAATATAGATATAAGTAGGCTTCTTCGCTGAGCACATGGAATAGATTTCATTAATTTGTGGTCCAAATCTTAATTTGTCCTTTTTAGAGACTGGATATAATTATTTTCATTCTATTTTTATATTTTATGGCTTTCTTCTTAAGTTTATAGAAAAACTCAGAAACATAAATTTTACATTATATTTTCTAATAGTAACAATTCATACAATTCTCGTTAATATTATACGGATTGAAATCGCCTCGTTTTGGATCTAAACATCTCCTACAGTCGAAAGCGTAGTCATAGCATCCGTATATGTTGCATATTTTTTTTACGTAGTAATTTTTTCTTTGGTATTGAGGAACTGGAGGTAGAGGTCTTTTCTTGTAATCCGTACATTCTTCACCGCAAACTTCTTTTTTATAACATTGGAAGATATCGTGATTTTCGTCACTCATTGGAATTTCTGTACAACGAGATATTGTACAACATGATGTTGTGTTTGATTTAACATCTGAATCTATCAGGGGCGCTCCCAATGCCACCATCGCCAGACATATTTGGAGGAGGAGAATTTGGTGGGTAATCTGAAATTGATCAAAATTTTATTATAGAATGAAAACAAAACGCTTGTTCTGGGTTTTCTCATGTTGTTTTGATTTATACAAGATCTTGCTCAATCACATCTGAGCCGTGGATCTGTAGTTTACGAACCTATACCAACAGTATGTAAATGAAATTCCACAGTTTCATCTAATAAACTGTTTTTAGTATCAGAAATTTTTATGTTGAACAACTTGTCCTTGAAGGAGTTATCTCCCACGTAATTTCACAAGAATTCAGTGGAAACGGATCATTCCATCTTCAGAATCTGATCAACTTTCTGTATTTGGGAGTAAGGTGACGAGATGAGATCAGTTAGACTTATAAGAGACTGCTTCAGGGAGGTTAGTTCTACACTCTTTATTCCAGTCGAAGATATATGAGAAGATTCGGAATTTAATGTTGCTTATTCTTGACTCCATTTAAAACTGCTTTCCCTTTCGAGATCGTCAAGTTGATGAAGAGAATTATTTAATGCAGTGCCGATTTATACTCCACCCGGTGAGGGGATGCCACCCCTTTTCGGGAGTCGAAAATTTTTCCCCCAAAATAACCCCAGATATCGAAAGACCAGCAAATTTAAAGTAAAATATGTTGTATAAAGTTTTTTTGCCAGTTCAATAGTTTTTGAGTTATTCTCAATTGAAAAGTATGATTTTCCGTCAAAAAATTGCTTTTTTCAATAGTTTTTTACGTATAACTCTGTAATGATCTATTTAATCGAAAAAAGTGTGATTAACAAAAATGAAGCTTATGAAAAAACAAAGAAATTAAGTTATATTTAAAGATCTTAATGTTCTTTCTAAAGCAAGTTATATATATTGAATAGCTTTTGTTTTACGTAATTGAGTATTTAACCTCAAATAACGGGAAAACGGTACATTTTTCAACAAAAAGTTATAGAATACTTCTTAAAGAGCTTAAAAAGACCTTTCAAATGATTACTGATAAAATAGATTTACCTGAGATATCAGTGAGATATGATGTAAAATAATTAAAGCTAAAAAAATTACATTAAAACTAATGCCATATCATTGAAAATCAAAATTAAACTTATTCCTTGTGCTAAATAATTTATTTGGATATTATTTATGACATCTGAAAGATTAAATGATTAGAAATGCATAATTTCGAGAAAAAACAACATTAAATAATACTTTTTTTGATTTTTCCAAAAAATTATTCGCTCATTTTTACTCCATAACTATATTAATACAAAAAATTATTTTTCTTTTTTTATTCTTTTTTTAGTATTAAAATTTACGGAGTTATAATATACATAAGCTTGTAGCCCTGAAAATTACCTTTAAAATGGTTTTTTGTAAGATGTGATAGCTTCAAAATTAATGAAGTTATATAAAAGATAAAAATTTGAAATTTTTTTGTAAATTATAGGATACGAAAAAGTTCCCAATTTTGGCGCACGGATTTTTTCTGTTGATGCCAAGTTGCCTGTAGATACATTTGAGAGTACCAAGAGATGATATATTTGGTAAAGGGGTGGTTCTTAAGGGGTGTCAGGGTGTAGAGAATAAAAAATCACTTCGTGTTTGGAAAATACACTTGAATACCGAAAGATTTCAAAATCAAAACATTAACAGTCATTGAATTCAATTTCTTTTCTTTTTTTGTCAAAGAGGTAGTTCTTAAGGGATGACAGGGTATAAACAATTGAAAATTTCTTCAAGTAGAGACAAGAAACTTTAATACCAAAAAGAATGCAAAATCTAAAAGTTGTTATTAGATTTATTTGCATTTTAATC
Organism: Diorhabda carinulata; assembly: GCF_026250575.1. NCBI lineage: Eukaryota > Metazoa > Arthropoda > Insecta > Coleoptera > Chrysomelidae > Diorhabda > Diorhabda carinulata. The sequence continues at coordinate 4,468,319 of NC_079464.1, read as the reverse complement.
TCTGCAAAGGGGTAGTTTTTAAGGTTTAAATAATAAAAATTGATAACCAATTGAATTTTATTAAAATGCTATGAATTTTTCACAGCAAAAATGAAATTGCAATGTTTTATATCGTTTAAATATTGTTTCCTATATTATTATCATCAGAAGGGTAGTTTTTAAAGATTTTTAAGGGTTGATACTTCAAAATATATAAATTTTCTATTATACAATATGTTAAGATATTTATGCCGCATAAATTAAAATCATTTAAATTCAAAAAGAGGAGGAAAATCTATAATATTGGTATTTTTCGATAAGGGGTGGTTTTTACCACTTAAAAACAATTTGCATACCTTGCGGCTATGTAAATCTTGATGAGGAGGTGCGATGAGCTTAATTCTTAATTTTCAGGAAAATCGGAGCTGTAATAAATAATTTTGAGGTTTGATTCTCTCCCGCTTTTTCCTGTTTAGGAAAGCCAGGAAGTTCCTCGGTGTAGCTATACAAACCAAACAGTGTAGGTGATTAAATACACCTCACTTTGTGGGTGAAAGCCTCGACTTATTATAACATAAATATGTTAACCTTAAATAGAGGTTATGGGACACAATTTGAGCATGTTTCCATTCTGTACTTTTACTTTGGCAATACTGTTGTGAATATATCAAATCTGTCATATGTCATAATGGAGTTTGACATTTTTAGTGATAAACATACTCAGAACGTGTGCTATTTGAATTATTTACTTGAAATATCAATCTTAGTCAAGCAACAATTGATATTTGAAGGATTATAACTAGCACGAGCTACTGTACTGATACAATTAGGGCACTGAACACAAAACTAGTAAAAAATTGAATAAAATATATTATAGTACAAGTTCAAAATGAAAACTGAAATTCTATAGTTCTCAGCGATATATTTTTAAAATTTTTCAGAGATGAATTGATACTAAATTATATAACTCACCATTTTGAACACTAGAATTGTTATAACAAGAATTTATTACAAGAGAATTGATTAATAATTAGTTGTTTATACGCTTGTAGACAATAATTATCTTTGACCTGAGTGCGTGAGTATTTTTTTTCAGAATTAAATGTGTTTATCTCAAGAAACGAAAACATTTTGCTTACATTATTGAAAACTATGTTTATAAACATTATCTGCTTCAAAAATTTTGTTCTAAATAACATTATTTAATTTTCTTTAATTTTTTAAACTCCTTATTGAATATAACCTATATTTTCAATACATTTAAAAATTTCAATCAGTAAAGAAAATCAAAATGAACAAAGCGAGCGGAACAGTTAAGATAAATCCAGAAATGGTCAAATATCTGGGGGAAGATGATTAAGGAAGCCAGTTCAAATCCATGAGAAAGAAGAAGATACGAAGACTAAGAGAAGAAGCAGCGTTCAGAAAAGAAGAAGACCTAAGGAGAAACCCTGCACTTAACGTTCATAGATCTGAGAATAGCATTCGACTCAATCCAAATTAACTTTTATTAATATAGTATATCTGAATGGACAAAACTCAGAAGGTTTTATGATGGAAAAAGTGATAAAATAGGGAGAAATTTTTAGAAAAAGTTCGCCAAAATATAAGAGGAGGCTACAAATACAATTAAAAAAGCAGATAGATAGAATCTTCTGGTTTGGACATTTAACAAGGATGATTAACTAAAGGAAAAGAAGGAGAAGGGACAGATCAAGAAAAAGATGGAATGGAACAAATAGCAGATATTGGAAAACGAAGGCAACAGATAATAAATTATGATGTTATTTGCAGGAAATTGAGGAAATCGAAAACTTCTTTTCAAGTATAATACTTTCTACAAGGTTTGAGATATTACTTCATACAGGGCGTCCAGAAATCAATCGCCAATCTAATGATAAATAAACACCAATTTTTTCACACTAAATGCTATTACCTTTGGTGTTTTTTTCTTTAGGTGATATTCTATATGAATCTGGTAGTTAACTAAACTATTTAAAAACAAAATGTACGGTCTGTAAAAAAACTTTATTGATAACATTCAATACAGTCCGTTCTAATAGTATAAATACTAAAATCACTTTCGTTGGGATCCGGACAATGATCACAGGATATTTGAAAATGGTTACATTCTCCAAAATGACATTCGTAAGTGGTATAATAAGATTTTTTGACATATCCCGGTGTCCTATCGACAACGGCTTTAGGATAATTCGCCGTAGAACAAATATGTCCACATTTTATAGAATTGAAACATCCTCCACGATCGCATGACGGTATAAGACAACAATCTGGGGTGTACTTGTGGTATTCGTTATGCTTATAGTCTCCATTGATGTCGAATTGTACGTTATTTTTAGCGTCTGTGATACTAAATAGTAATAGAATAAGAAAAACAGTCAGAAGTTTGAGAATCTGAAACAAAAAATGTATTCAAAATGATTTATAATAAACAAACCATATTGAAAAAATTAGAAATATATGTGAAGGAAATGAGGTTCAAACATAAGTCTCCTACTGACCTAAAAAAAAGTGATTATTGATGAAATGAGAGGTTAACAGCTAAATAATACCATGAAATTACTATTACTATAAAAAATTTTCATTTCTGTGTAAAACTGGCAGATTTTCGTCATTAGTTTTTATTTTTAATTTGCATGAATTCTCAATTTCCACTATTCTGGATTACCAAATTTTCATTTCAGTACGAAACCGATAGATTTTAGTAAAAAAATTTCCATTTCTCATTTGATGGATTTTTAGTTTTCATTTTCCACTATTCTGGATTACCAAATTCCCATTTCTGTCTAGACCTGGCAGATTTTATTTAATAGTTTCCATTTTTAATTTGCATGGATTCTCAATTTTGATTTTTCACTTTTCTGGATCACCAGATTTTCATTTCAGTCCGAAAGCGATAGATTTTAGTAAAAAAATTTCCATTTCTCATTTGATGGATTTTTAGTTTTCATTTTCCACTATTCTGGATTACCAAATTCCCATTTCTGTCTAGACCTGGCAGATTTTATTTAATAGTCTCCATTTTTAATTTGCGTGGGTTCTCAATTTTGATTTTTCACTTTTCTGGATCACCAGATTCTCATTTCAGACCGAAAGCGATAGATTTTAGTAAAAAAATTTCCATTTCTCATTTGATGGATTTTTAGTTTTCATTTTCCACTATTCTGGATTACCAAATTCCCATTTCTGTCTAGACCTGGCAGATTTTATTTAATAGTTTCCATTTTTAATTTGCGTGGATTCTCAATTTTAATTTTTCACTTTTCTGGATCACCAGATTTTCATTTCAGTCCGAAAGCGATAGATTTTAGTAAAAAAATTTCCATTTCTCATTTGATGGATTTTAAGTTTTCATTTTCCACTATTCTTGATTACCAAATTCCCATTTCTGTCTAGACCTGGCAGATTTTATTTAATAGTCTCCATTTTTAATTTGCGTGGGTTCTCAATTTTGATTTTTCACTTTTCTGGATCACCAGATTCTCATTTCAGTCCGAAAGCGATAGATTTTAGTAAAAAAATTTCCATTTCTCATTTGATGGATTTTTAGTTTTCATTTTCCACTATTCTGGATTACCAAATTCCCATTTCTGTCTAGACCTGGCAGATTTTATTTAATAGTCTCCATTTTTAATTTGCGTGGGTTCTCAATTTTGATTTTTCAGTTTTCTGGATCACCAGATTTTCATTTCAGTCCGAAAGCGATAGATTTTAGTAAAAAAATTTCCATTTCTCATTTGATGGATTTTTAGTTTTCATTTTCCACTATTCTGGATTACCAAATTCCCATTTCTGTCTAGACCTGGCAGATTTTATTTAATAGTCTCCATTTTTAATTTGCGTGGGTTCTCAATTTTGATTTTTCAGTTTTCTGGATCACCAGATTCTCATTTCAGACCGAAAGCGATAGATTTTAGTAAAAAAATTTCCATTTCTCATTTGATGAATTTTTAGTTTTCATTTTCCACTATTCTGGATTACCAAAATCCCATTTCTGTCCAAAACTGGCAGATTTTATTTAATAGTCTCCATTTTTAATTTGCGTGGGTTCTCAATTTTGATTTTTCACTTTTCTGGATCACCAGATTCTCATTTCAGACCGAAAGCGATAGATTTTAGTAAAAAAATTTCCATTTCTCATTTGATGGATTTTAAGTTTTCATTTTCCACTATTCTGGATTACCAAATTCCCATTTCTGTCCAAAACTGGCAGATTTTATTTAATAGTCTCCATTTTTAATTTGCGTGGATTCTCAATTTTAATTTTTCACTTTTCTGGATCACCAGATTTTCATTTCAGTCCGAAAGCGATAGATTTTAGTAAAAAAATTTCCATTTCTCATTTGATGGATTTTTCGTTTTCATTTTCCACTATTCTGGATTACCAAATTCCCATTTCTCTCTAGACCTGGCAGATTTTATTTAGTAGTCTCCATTTTTAATTTGCGTGGGTTCTCAATTTTGATTTTTCAGTTTTCTGGATCACCAGATTTTCATTTCAGTCCGAAAGCGATAGATTTTAGTAAAAAAATTTCCATTTCTCATTTGATGGATTTTAAGTTTTCATTTTCCACTATTCTTGATTACCAAATTCCCATTTCTGTCTAGACCTGGCAGATTTTATTTAATAGTCTCCATTTTTAATTTGCGTGGGTTCTCAATTTTGATTTTTCACTTTTCTGGATCACCAGATTCTCATTTCAGTCCGAAAGCGATAGATTTTAGTAAAAAAATTTCCATTTCTCATTTGATGGATTTTTAGTTTTCATTTTCCACTATTCTGGATTACCAAATTCCCATTTCTGTCTAGACCTGGCAGATTTTATTTAATAGTCTCCATTTTTAATTTGCGTGGGTTCTCAATTTTGATTTTTCAGTTTTCTGGATCACCAGATTTTCATTTCAGTCCGAAAGCGATAGATTTTAGTAAAAAAATTTCCATTTCTCATTTGATGGATTTTTAGTTTTCATTTTCCACTATTCTGGATTACCAAATTCCCATTTCTGTCTAGACCTGGCAGATTTTATTTAATAGTCTCCATTTTTAATTTGCGTGGGTTCTCAATTTTGATTTTTCAGTTTTCTGGATCACCAGATTCTCATTTCAGACCGAAAGCGATAGATTTTAGTAAAAAAATTTCCATTTCTCATTTGATGAATTTTTAGTTTTCATTTTCCACTATTCTGGATTACCAAAATCCCATTTCTGTCCAAAACTGGCAGATTTTATTTAATAGTCTCCATTTTTAATTTGCGTGGGTTCTCAATTTTGATTTTTCACTTTTCTGGATCACCAGATTCTCATTTCAGACCGAAAGCGATAGATTTTAGTAAAAAAATTTCCATTTCTCATTTGATGGATTTTAAGTTTTCATTTTCCACTATTCTGGATTACCAAATTCCCATTTCTGTCCAAAACTGGCAGATTTTATTTAATAGTCTCCATTTTTAATTTGCGTGGATTCTCAATTTTAATTTTTCACTTTTCTGGATCACCAGATTTTCATTTCAGTCCGAAAGCGATAGATTTTAGTAAAAAAATTTCCATTTCTCATTTGATGGATTTTTCGTTTTCATTTTCCACTATTCTGGATTACCAAATTCCCATTTCTCTCTAGACCTGGCAGATTTTATTTAGTAGTCTCCATTTTTAATTTGCGTGGGTTCTCAATTTTGATTTTTCACTTTTCTGGATCACCAGATTCTCATTTCAGACCGAAAGCGATAGATTTTAGTAAAAAAATTTCCATTTCTCATTTGATGGATTTTTAGTTTTCATTTTCCACTATTCTGGATTACCAAATTCCCATTTCTGTCTAGACCTGGCAGATTTTATTTAATAGTCTCCATTTTTAATTTGCGTGGGTTCTCAATTTTGATTTTCCACTTTTCTGGATCACCAGATTCTCATTTCAGACCGAAAGCGATAGATTTTAGTAAAAAAATTTCCATTTCTCATTTGATGGATTTTTAGTTTTCATTTTCCACTATTCTGGATTACCAAATTCCCATTTCTGTCTAGACCTGGCAGATTTTATTTAATAGTCTCCATTTTTAATTTGCGTGGGTTCTCAATTTTGATTTTTCACTTTTCTGGATCACCAGATTTTCATTTCAGTCCGAAAGCGATAGATTTTAGTAAAAAAATTTCCATTTCTCATTTGATGGATTTTTAGTTTTCATTTTCCACTATTCTGGATTACCAAAATCCCATTTCTGTCTAGACCTGGCAGATTTTATTTAATAGTCTCCATTTTTAATTTGCGTGGGTTCTCAATTTTGATTTTTCACTTTTCTGGATCACCAGATTTTCATTTCAGTCCGAAAGCGATAGATTTTAGTAAAAAAATTTCCATTTCTCATTTGATGAATTTTTAGTTTTCATTTTCCACTATTCTGGATTACCAAAATCCCATTTCTGTCCAAAACTGGCAGATTTTATTTAATAGTCTCCATTTTTAATTTGCGTGGGTTCTCAATTTTGATTTTTCACTTTTCTGGATCACCAGATTTTCATTTCAGTCCGAAAGCGATAGATTTTAGTAAAAAAATTTCCATTTCTCATTTGATGGATTTTTAGTTTTCATTTTCCACTATTCTGGATTACCAAATTCCCATTTCTGTCTAGACCTGGCAGATTTTATTTAATAGTCTCCATTTTTAATTTGCGTGGGTTCTCAATTTTGATTTTTCAGTTTTCTGGATCACCAGATTCTCATTTCAGACCGAAAGCGATAGATTTTAGTAAAAAAATTTCCATTTCTCATTTGATGAATTTTTAGTTTTCATTTTCCACTATTCTGGATTACCAAAATCCCATTTCTGTCCAAAACTGGCAGATTTTATTTAATAGTCTCCATTTTTAATTTGCGTGGGTTCTCAATTTTGATTTTTCAGTTTTCTGGATCACCAGATTCTCATTTCAGACCGAAAGCGATAGATTTTAGTAAAAAAATTTCCATTTCTCATTTGATGAATTTTTAGTTTTCATTTTCCACTATTCTGGATTACCAAAATCCCATTTCTGTCCAAAACTGGCAGATTTTATTTAATAGTCTCCATTTTTAATTTGCGTGGATTCTCAATTTTAATTTTTCACTTTTCTGGATCACCAGATTCTCATTTCAGACCGAAAGCGATAGATTTTAGTAAAAAAATTTCCATTTCTCATTTGATGGATTTTAAGTTTTCATTTTCCACTATTCTGGATTACCAAATTCCCATTTCTGTACAAAACTGGCAGATTTTATTTAATAGTCTCCATTTTTAATTTGCGTGGATTCTCAATTTTAATTTTTCACTTTTCTGGATCACCAGATTTTCATTTCAGTCCGAAAGCGATAGATTTTAGTAAAAAAATTTCCATTTCTCATTTGATGGATTTTTCGTTTTCATTTTCCACTATTCTGGATTACCAAATTCCCATTTCTCTCTAGACCTGGCAGATTTTATTTAGTAGTCTCCATTTTTAATTTGCGTGGGTTCTCAATTTTGATTTTTCACTTTTCTGGATCACCAGATTCTCATTTCAGACCGAAAGCGATAGATTTTAGTAAAAAAATTTCCATTTCTCATTTGATGGATTTTTAGTTTTCATTTTCCACTATTCTGGATTACCAAATTCCCATTTCTGTCTAGACCTGGCAGATTTTATTTAATAGTCTCCATTTTTAATTTGCGTGGGTTCTCAATTTTGATTTTCCACTTTTCTGGATCACCAGATTCTCATTTCAGACCGAAAGCGATAGATTTTAGTAAAAAAATTTCCATTTCTCATTTGATGGATTTTTAGTTTTCATTTTCCACTATTCTGGATTACCAAATTCCCATTTCTGTCTAGACCTGGCAGATTTTATTTAATAGTCTCCATTTTTAATTTGCGTGGGTTCTCAATTTTGATTTTCCACTTTTCTGGATCACCAGATTCTCATTTCAGTCCGAAAGCGATAGATTTTAGTAAAAAAATTTCCATTTCTCATTTGATGGATTTTTAGTTTTCATTTTCCACTATTCTGGATTACCAAATTCCCATTTCTCTCTAGACCTGGCAGATTTTATTTAATAGTCTCCATTTTTAATTTGCGTGGGTTCTCAATTTTGATTTTTCACTTTTCTGGATCACCAGATTCTCATTTCAGACCGAAAGCGATAGATTTTAGTAAAAAAATTTCCATTTCTCATTTGATGGATTTTTAGTTTTCATTTTCCACTATTCTGGATTACCAAATTCCCATTTCTGTCTAGACCTGGCAGATTTTATTTAATAGTCTCCATTTTTAATTTGCGTGGGTTCTCAATTTTGATTTTTCACTTTTCTGGATCACCAGATTCTCATTTCAGACCGAAAGCGATAGATTTTAGTAAAAAAATTTCCATTTCTCATTTGATGGATTTTTAGTTTTCATTTTCCACTATTCTGGATTACCAAATTCCCATTTCTGTCTAGACCTGGCAGATTTTATTTAATAGTCTCCATTTTTAATTTGCGTGGGTTCTCAATTTTGATTTTTCACTTTTCTGGATCACCAGATTCTCATTTCAGACCGAAAGCGATAGATTTTAGTAAAAAAATTTCCATTTCTCATTTGATGGATTTTTAGTTTCATTTTCCACTATTCTGGATTACCAAATTCCCATTTCTGTCTAGACCTGGCAGATTTTATTTAATAGTTTCCATTTTTAATTTGCGTGGATTCTCAATTTTAATTTTTCACTTTTCTGGATCACCAGATTTTCATTTCAGTCCGAGAGCGATAGATTTCAGTAAAAAATTTCCATTTCTCATGTGATGGATTTTTAGTTTTCATTTTCCACTATTCTGGATTACCAAATTCCCATTTCTGTCTAGACCTGGCAGATTTTATTTAATAGTCTCCATTTTTAATTTGCGTGGGTTCTCAATTTGGATTTTTCAGTTTTCTGGATCACCAGATTCTCATTTCAGACCGAAAGCGATAGATTTTAGTAAAAAAATTTCCATTTCTCATTTGATGGATTTTTAGTTTTCATTTTCCACTATTCTGGATTACCAAAATCCCATTTCTGTCCAAAACTGGCAGATTTTATTTAATAGTCTCCATTTTTAATTTGCGTGGGTTCTCAATTTTGATTTTTCACTTTTCTGGATCACCAGATTCTCATTTCAGACCGAAAGCGATAGATTTTAGTAAAAAAATTTCCATTTCTCATTTGATGGATTTTAAGTTTTCATTTTCCACTATTCTGGATTACCAAATTCCCATTTCTGTCTAGACCTGGCAGATTTTATTTAATAGTTTCCATTTTTAATTTGCGTGGATTATCAATTTTAATTTTTCACTTTTCTGGATCACCAGATTTTCATTTCAGTCCGAAAGCGATAGATTTTAGTAAAAAAATTTCCATTTCTCATTTGATGGATTTTTAGTTTTCATTTTCCACTATTCTGGATTACCAAATTCCCATTTCTGTCTAGACCTGGCAGATTTTTTTTAATAGTCTCCATTTTTAATTTGCGTGGGTTCTCAATTTTGATTTTTCACTTTTCTGGATCACCAGATTCTCATTTCAGACCGAAAGCGATAGATTTTAGTAAAAAATTTCCATTTCTCATTTGATGGATTTTTAGTTTTCATTTTCCACTATTCTGGATTACCAAATTCCCATTTCTGTCTAGACCTGACAGATTTTATTTATTAGTTTCCATTTTTAATTTGCGTGGATTCTCAATTTTAATTTTTCACTTTTCTGGATCACCAGATTTTCATTTCAGTCCGAAAGCGATAGATTTTAGTAAAAAAATTTCCATTTCTCATTTGATGGATTTTTAGTTTTCATTTTCCACTATTCTGGATTACCAAATTCCCATTTCTGTCTAGACCTGGCAGATTTTATTTAATAGTCTCCATTTTTAATTTGCGTGGGTTCTCAATTTTGATTTTTCACTTTTCTGGATCACCAGATTCTCATTTCAGTCCAAAAGCGATAGATTTTAGTAAAAAAATTTCCACTTCTCATTTGATGGATTTTTAGTTTTCATTTTCCACTATTCTGGATTACCAAATTCCCATTTCTGTCTAGACCTGGCAGATTTTATTTAATAGTCTCCATTTTTAATTTGCGTGGGTTCTCAATTTTGATTTTTCACTTTTCTGGATCACCAGATTCTCATTTCAGACCGAAAGCGATAGATTTTAGTAAAAAAATTTCCATTTCTCATTTGATGGATTTTTAGTTTTCATTTTCCACTATTCTGGATTACTAAATTTTCATTTATGTTGAAAACTAGAAAATTTAAGGAAAAATTCCCGTTTTTCATTTATTTGTGTTCTTGTTTTTCATTGTTCATTATTCTGATTCACCAAATTTTCATTTCTTTTTTCAAGAAAACTAGATTAGTTAGCATTCACTGGTTATTACATTTATTAAAACTTTGGGCCTCAAGGTTGCTACCATAAACGTTGTAAACACCTATTATCATATTTTGCATGAGCGTTATAGTTATTCAGCAGAAGATAAAAGCTGAGTATTCAGAAACGAAAATACCAAAATTTCTTGCCGTTTGAGGCGTATATAATGAACTTGATAACGAAGACAATAAAGCAAATTGTTAATATTTCACAATATAAAGTGATGAATATTCTAAAATAGAAAAATAATCTTCCAGAGTCATTCTTAAAACCAAATAAGATTCACATGAGAGAAAATCTTATACAACTGAATCAAAACGGTTACTAGTAACAATAGAAATGTGAACCTTGATGTAAAACGAAGTAAAAACATAAGAAAAACATGCTAGGTACAAAACGGTTGAGTACTGGATGAAAAAAAATATGAAATAACATCAGCAGGTTTGACGGGAGATAATGACAACTCACCATTACTTTGTAGAAGTTTAGGACACCCCCTTGAACAATCCGTTCAAAGTTAGCAGATAGAAGGACTACGAAAAAGAAACTAACGAATCAGATAGATCAGAGAAAAAAGAGATTTATTTGAAATGATATTTGAAGCATAAAGGTGATGTTTGAGAATAACCAGAAATCAAAATGAATAAGATGCATGAAAGGGTTCTTTGAACTGTGTAAAAATATTATTTTCTCCTTGTATAAACCTTGTAATTTTGATTAAAAGTTGCTTTAAAAGATCACAGCAATGCGCTGCGTTCTACTAATATAGAGGTAATTCATATAAAAGAATTTTTTCACATCTCAAACTTTTTCCTTTCACTCATCACAGTTATAGTGATAAGTTCAGGAATTGTTTATTATTTATATAAAAGGAGGCCTAAAATCTTTTTTGGACCCTTGAAAACTTATTTTTATTTATTATAATCTTTGTAAATATTTCATGATGAGAAAATATTGGATAATTAACATGAAGTTTTTGTTCAATTTGGGGTAAACATCTAGCGAAATTATATATTTTTTAGTTTTATAAGGGTAGTAATCTAACAATTGTGGCCAAAAACATAATGTAACTCTCTTAGGTGCCAAATTTTTATCTCTACGACTGTTATTGATTAGAAAGACTAAAAATTCCAGACAAAAAGATGCTAAGTGCGGAATTCGATGTCAGACAACACATTTAGTCAGATTTGGTCGAGAATCCAAAACCATTTGCAGCAGATTGGAAAAATCAACGAAGCAAATGTTTGGCTCAAAGTTAAGCTATTCATAACAAGCATTGCATTATTATATATTGCATAATATGATAATCGAAAATGCAAAAAGCAGTAGCTTCTTAATGGAATTAATAAAATGAAACTCACCATTTTCACTTGTTGCGAATTGTCTTAATCACACTAATTAATTCGATTTGGTTCAAATGAATTTATTGATCCCCGATTTTAGACGATTTATTTTTATTACTTTCCAGTTTTGATGTATCTTATTTATTAAAAAAAAAAACGCAGAATCCGAATTTTGTTTATTTAATGTTATTTCATCATTTCTGTTGTTTTTTTCAGTTTGATATACTACAGGGAGTCTGATTTTAATCAAAAAGTTGAAAATTTCATATCCATGCTGCTCAAACCCACCTGTCCGCGATGTGATAATCGCTCAATAGATATAACGATTCTTTCCAAAAAATATCGATGTTTAAATCGATTCGAATCGCAACCCGATGAATCGATTCATAAAAAAATCGAGGTCTAAAAGAAAAATTTCTTTTCGTAGTTTGTATTTACAATCTAAATATGAATCCATTTTATGAAAAACGAAAAATATACTGTAAGAAACAATTTCTGGGATCTCTTGTCAGTGAAATTAGGGATTTGCTAATTCAGGGAACTCGAAAATATCAGATATCTAAGGTTATCAAAAACAACTGTGTCTGTCAAGTCTACAAGGATTTTATGATTTTTACGATATATAATATCGATTTATATAAAAACGATTTATTTGTCCGAGGAATCGATTCTTCTAATAATCGATTTCAGATCGCCTTGCTTACCAGTCATCAAAGATAGAAGTGTAAGAAAGGACTACCTCTCCCGCTGAATTTGAGCTGGATGTAAATAAGTTCTTGCCCTTGGATATTCATCAAGAACTAACCAAGGTTCATGGTCAAGGTTCAGCATGTCCGCAAATAATGCAAGGCTCTTGCTAAGTATCGCACGGAAATTCAACCGCCGTTTTCTGTTGCGAGCCATCTAGAAGATCAATAGCGAACTACTCAAAGATCGGAACGTCGCTGTTGAGCGCATTTCCGAATCTTTCCATGACGCAGCAGAAACTTTGTGTTATCGCCAATTGGATTTCTCGGATCCTGATTGAAGGACACAAGAAGCTGTGGCTGTGCTTGCAAGTTTGTTCAAGGAGTTGTTGAGTTTTATCGCCACAGATAATTCATTTCATGCCTATGTCATCAGTGGCGTCATTCAGATTCAGCGCCTCCAAAGAAATTCAAACAAACTCAATCGTTTATGGAAAGGTTATGGCGACTTTTGTTTTAGGATCGAAAGGGAGTATTCCTTATCGATTTCATGCATCAACTTATAGAGATATTGTGAAACATTGTCCAAACCCCGGAGAACAATCAAGAACCTCCGGAGAGAGCGACTCTTTACTAAAGAAGCACTTAGGAGACAAATGCTTTATGACCGACGAGTCCGAGCAGATGATTTCTTAACGGACCCTTTGAGATTCTTCGACCTTGAAATACCAAAGCTGCAGCGTTGTCTTCAAAAGTGAAGACTATGTTGAGGCCAAGATACAAGGTCTAACTGATTGCCTTTCCAAAAAAGCTACCTAGATTCAATCTAATGATGTCATCAATGAAAAATATCGTGTTACACGTATGTACCTGAACCTTTTGAGGAAGGGAACTCCCTAAGTGAAACGGCGGCAGCTAGATGGGTGTTTGTCGCCGCAGACGATGAAGGGAACTCCCTGAGTGAAACGGCAGCAGCTAGGTGGGGGTTTGTCGCCGCCGACGATGAAGGGATCTCCCTGAGTGAAACGGCGGCAACTAGATGGGTGTTTGTCGCCGCAGACGATGAAGGGAGCTCCCCGAGTGAAACGGCGGCAGCTAGATGGGTGTTTGTCGCCACCGACGATGGAGGGAACTCCCTGAGTGAAACGGCGGAAGCTAGATGGGTGTTTGTCGCCGCAGACGATGAAGGGAGCTCCCCGAGTGAAACGGCGGCAGTTAGATGGGTGTTTGTCGCCGCAGACGATGAAGGGAACTCCCTGAGTGAAACGGCAGCAGCTAGGTGGGGGTTTGTCGCCGCCGACGATGAAGGGATCTCCCTGAGTGAAACGGCGGCAGCTAGATGGGTGTTTGTCGCCGCAGACGATGAAGGGAGCTCCCCGAGTGAAACGGCGGCAGCTAGATGGGTGTTTGTCGCCACCGACGATGGAGGGAACTCCCTGAGTGAAACGGCGGAAGCTAGATGGGTGTTTGTCGCCGCAGACGATGAAGGGAGCTCCCCGAGTGAAACGGCGGCAGCTAGATGGGTGTTTGTCGCCGCCGACGATGGAGGGAACTCCCTGAGTGAAACGGCGGCAGCTAGATGGGTGTTTGTCGCCGCAGACGATGAAGGGAGCTCCCCGAGTGAAACGGCGGCAGTTAGATGGGTGTTTGTCGCCGCAGACGATGAAGGGAACTCCCTGAGTGAAACGGCGGCAGCTAGATGGGTGTTTGTCGCCGCAGATGATGAAGGGAACTCCCTGAGTGAAACGGCGTCAGCTAGATGGGTGTTTATCGCCGCGGACGATGAAGGGAACTCCCTGAGTGAAACGGCGAAAGCTAGGTGGGGGTTTATCGCCGCGGACGATTTCCATTATAACTGAGGAGCCGCTCAAAGCTCTAATAATTTGTTGTTGTGACTTAACTATTCAATATTGAATCCCAAATGAATATCTTGTTCTGATCAGATAAAGTAAGTGAATAATCAAATAAATAGAAGATTAATGAGAGAATATCTTATCATTTTTATTAATTGGGTGTTGATGTAATCTCAAAGTTTTTTCCATCGCATTAGTCACATAAAATCTCGTGTTTGTCCCAATAAATCGTTTTTTTTTTCACATTTTTCTCTAGAAAGTATTTCTATTCAGCGGCTTTGAACGATTAAATTGATGTTATGTTTGTTTATACTTTTTTATTTAGAAAAAAAAATAAAACCTTGCAGTTCAGACTTTATTAAAATATCAACTACAAAAATAGTTCGTATCACGGAAAGAATGGTACATAATAAGGCTTATTATAACCTGGGGTCTTCACTATATTGCCATTAGGATATTTTCCCGAAGCACAAATTGTTCCACATCTGTAGAAATCGATACACCTCGCACCTTGACATTGAGGAACTAGACAACAAAATATAGGTTCCTTTTTTCGATTAACTTCATCTTCTAAGTCGTTTTTAGATCCATCTGCTTCCGTTAAACTTAGTATCGTCAAAACAAACAGGTACGCCGCTAGTTTTGATACCTGAAAATCGAATCTTATTATTATAAAAAAAAAAGCACAAATGTTGCTATAATTAAAACATATAAGAATACTTAATATGGATCTAAACAGTCAACAATGGACTTGAAGATGAATAAGTGAGGCCTCTTCGTGAAAATTTTTATGAATAAGACTGAAGATGACGACGACGACGATGATAGAATCCACTCTAATCATTAGATTTTGTTTTCTACAAAATATTTCTCAATTATCTTACGGAGGAAAAACATTCCCCAAGCAACCAAAATGTTTATACACATAAATATTTTACGATACAAATTAAGAGATTGAAGAAGAGTATCGAGTTACCATGATGCCAAGTTACTGTTCACAAAACGTTTTTTAAGTATACGAGATAAACTGACACATAGATGGCGCAACTAGTATCGAATTCATATTATTTTCAATTAGTTCTAACCTCAAAGAGACACGTCATACGATTAGTTAAGTATACGAGATAAACTGACACATAGATGGCGCAACTAGTATCGAATTCATATTATTTTCAATTAGTTCTAACCTCAAAGAGACACGTCATACGATTAGTTAAGTATACGAGATAAACTGACACATAGATGGCGCAACTAGTATCGAATTCATGTTATTTTCAATTAGTTCTAACCTCAAAGAGACACGTCATACGATTAGTTTGTTCGACCGAGGATAAACGGGCACCGAAGACGAAGCGCATCGTAAATTGAAACCCCAAAGATATCGAAGGAAAGTGTTTGTGGATGTTGCATCGAAAAAAAATCAAATTTTGTTTCTGATTTGTGACAATTGGTGCAAAATACCTCCATCATTCCATACTGGAGTTAAATCGAACAGTAACTGCACGTGATAAATCGAAATAATCAACAACGACGATTATTGAATCGTTTTAAAAACTGAATCGCGGAAATTTGGAAAAAAAAGTTGTTTCGTCAAGACAATGCATCGTGTGAAAAATCTATTGCATGAAATTCCTTTCGCATCTACCGTATTCTCCAGATCTGACCTCCAGTAACTTTTTCCTATTCTGAGACCTCAAGAATACTCGCTGGACAGAAATTTTGCGTCCACGATTAAATAACAAGAAATTATATTGAAAAAATGATGTATGCAAGTCTTACCATTTTTCACGAATTGTACTTGTTGGACACTAATTAATAGGGTGTAGTTCAAGGTTATTTATTTTGTTACCAATTTGTTTTTCTTAATTTTATTAATTTCAAATTCACTTGTGAGGCAATGGAATAATCAACACGTGATTATATGAATATCATTCAATGATTCCAATTATTTCGTTGATAATTTATTACAGAGTGTTCCGTTGATAAAACTAACTGGTAAATACGATTCCAATACGAGTTTTTTTAAATTTTTAGTGAATATCCAGACATTAATGATATTGACAACATCTAAATACAATTAATGACTAATGAATCTACTAATTTTTCAACATAAACGATTTTTAATGTTGAAAAAATTAGGTTTCATAGGGGCTATGCAGACTTCTCAGATTCTGTGCAATATGGAAGCCGTTTTTAACTTTATAAATAAATTGATTACTACTTATTATCACAAAACATAAGAAATCACTCTTGGTGTTTCTTTTTTATCAATTTCTATGATTTTTAAACTACTGCTTGTTTAGTTTGGACACGATCCGTGTAGGAGTTGTTTGAATTGATTTACCGTCAACTTTGCTTCAGATTAATAGTACTAAAATGCAAATTTTTGATCAATTTGAATCCTCGATCGTTCGTATATCACTGTAGACTGTTTAATGCCTTTCCTCAATATTTGGAAATATTTTCAACAACACCAAAATAAACAAAAATAAGCAGTAAACACGCAACCTCGAAGCCTTGTACATTCAAATATCTATTAGACCTTTCAAATATAGAAAAGGTATTATAATGTTGTAGCTGAGCTCAAATTAGCTCACAGAGGACCTTTGCTGTAGCTCTACTTCTATTACTTTTCGCTGTATGCTTTCAACTGACTTTTTACGTCCATTTTGTCCTACATTCAATTTAAACTCTGCATATTTGTGAAAAACGGATGGCGTTGCATTAATTCGTTCAAAATATCTGTTTAGACTCGCCAGAATTCAAAAATGTTTTTATATCCTTTCTATGTAAGTCTTACAGGTGAAATTAGTGAGCGAAATACGTCAGCGCGCAGTCCCGGGCCTACGAAATCGAGATAAAACCATCAACACTACGGTCCATCTTGCCGTAAAAAGTTATTTCGAGTTTATTAAGAAAATAATAGAAGAAAGGAATATTGGAAAGGAAAGTTCTATTCTCAGTAATCACAAAAAACGTTTTTATATACATTTTCATCAATTTTTTTCATAATTTTCATCGCACTAATCGAACTAAGTCTTACAGATAAAGTTAGTGAGCGAACTACGTAAGCGCGCAGTCCTAGGGCTACGAAATCGAGATAAAACCATCAACATAACGGTCCATCTTACCGTAAAAAGCCATTTCGAGATTATTAAGAAAATAATGGAAAAAAGGAATATTGGAAAGGAAAGTTCTATTCTCAGTAATCACAAAAAACGTTTTTATATACATTTTCATCAATTTTTTTCATAATTTTCATCGCACTAATCGAACTAAGTCTTACAGATAAAGTTAGTAAGCGAACTACGTAAGCGCGCAGTCCTAGGGCTACGAAATCGAGATAAAACCATCAACATAACGGTCCATCTTGCCGTAAAAAGCCATTTCGAGATTATTAAGAAAATAATGGAAAAAAGGAATATTGGAAAGGAAAGTTCTATTCTCAGTAATCACAAAAAACGTTTTTATATACATTTTCATCAATTTTTTTCATAATTTTCATCGCACTAATCGAACTAAGTCTTACAGATAAAGTTAGTGAGCGAACTACGTAAGCGCGCAGTCCTAGGGCTACGAAATCGAGATAAAACCATCAACATAACGGTCCATCTTGCCGTAAAAAGCCATTTCGAGATTATTAAGAAAATAATGGAAAAAAGGAATATTGGAAAGGAAAGTTCTATTCTCAGTAATCACAAAAAACGTTTTTATATACATTTTCATCAATTTTTTTCATAATTTTCATCGCACTAATCGAACTAAGTCTTACAGATAAAGTTAGTGAGCGAACTACGTAAGCGCGCAGTCCTAGGGCTACGAAATCGAGATAAAACCATCAACATAACGGTCCATCTTGCCGTAAAAAGCCATTTCGAGATTATTAAGAAAATAATGGAAAAAAGGAATATTGGAAAGGAAAGTTCTATTCTCAGTAATCACAAAAAACGTTTTTATATACATTTTCATCAATTTTTTTCATAATTTTCATCGCAC
Source organism: Diorhabda carinulata (assembly GCF_026250575.1). NCBI lineage: Eukaryota > Metazoa > Arthropoda > Insecta > Coleoptera > Chrysomelidae > Diorhabda > Diorhabda carinulata. Next base: position 4,450,053 of record NC_079464.1, on the reverse strand, counting down.
TAATCGAACTAAGTCTTACAGATAAAGTTAGTGAGCGAACTACGTAAGCGCGCAGTCCTAGGGCTACGAAATCGAGATAAAACCATCAACATAACGGTCCATCTTGCCGTAAAAAGCCATTTCGAGATTATTAAGAAAATAATGGAAAAAAGGAATATTGGAAAGGAAAGTTCTATTCTCAGTAATCACAAAAAACGTTTTTATATACATTTTCATCAATTTTTTTCATAATTTTCATCGCACTAATCGAACTAAGTCTTACAGATAAAGTTAGTGAGCGAACTACGTAAGCGCGCAGTCCTAGGGCTACGAAATCGAGATAAAACCATCAACATAACGGTCCATCTTGCCGTAAAAAGCCATTTCGAGATTATTAAGAAAATAATGGAAAAAAGGAATATTGGAAAGGAAAGTTCTATTCTCAGTAATCACAAAAAACGTTTTTATATACATTTTCATCAATTTTTTTCATAATTTTCATCGCACTAATCGAACTAAGTCTTACAGATAAAGTTAGTGAGCGAACTACGTAAGCGCGCAGTCCTAGGGCTACGAAATCGAGATAAAACCATCAACATAACGGTCCATCTTGCCGTAAAAAGCCATTTCGAGATTATTAAGAAAATAATGGAAAAAAGGAATATTGGAAAGGAAAGTTCTATTCTCAGTAATCACAAAAAACGTTTTTATATACATTTTCATCAATTTTTTTCATAATTTTCATCGCACTAATCGAACTAAGTCTTACAGATAAAGTTAGTAAGCGAACTACGTAAGCGCGCAGTCCTAGGGCTACGAAATCGAGATAAAACCATCAACATAACGGTCCATCTTGCCGTAAAAAGCCATTTCGAGATTATTAAGAAAATAATGGAAAAAAGGAATATTGGAAAGGAAAGTTCTATTCTCAGTAATCACAAAAAACGTTTTTATATACATTTTCATCAATTTTTTTCATAATTTTCATCGCACTAATCGAACTAAGTCTTACAGATAAAGTTAGTGAGCGAACTACGTAAGCGCGCAGTCCTAGGGCTACGAAATCGAGATAAAACCATCAACATAACGGTCCATCTTGCCGTAAAAAGCCATTTCGAGATTATTAAGAAAATAATGGAAAAAAGGAATATTGGAAAGGAAAGTTCTATTCTCAGTAATCACAAAAAACGTTTTTATATACATTTTCATCAATTTTTTTCATAATTTTCATCGCACTAATCGAACTAAGTCTTACAGATAAAGTTAGTGAGCGAACTACGTAAGCGCGCAGTCCTAGGGCTACGAAATCGAGATAAAACCATCAACATAACGGTCCATCTTGCCGTAAAAAGCCATTTCGAGATTATTAAGAAAATAATGGAAAAAAGGAATATTGGAAAGGAAAGTTCTATTCTCAGTAATCACAAAAAACGTTTTTATATACATTTTCATCAATTTTTTTCATAATTTTCATCGCACTAATCGAACTAAGTCTTACAGATAAAGTTAGTGAGCGAACTACGTAAGCGCGCAGTCCTAGGGCTACGAAATCGAGATAAAACCATCAACATAACGGTCCATCTTGCCGTAAAAAGCCATTTCGAGATTATTAAGAAAATAATGGAAAAAAGGAATATTGGAAAGGAAAGTTCTATTCTCAGTAATCACAAAAAACGTTTTTATATACATTTTCATCAATTTTTTTCATAATTTTCATCGCACTAATCGAACTAAGTCTTACAGATAAAGTTAGTGAGCGAACTACGTAAGCGCGCAGTCCTAGGGCTACGAAATCGAGATAAAACCATCAACATAACGGTCCATCTTGCCGTAAAAAGCCATTTCGAGATTATTAAGAAAATAATGGAAAAAAGGAATATTGGAAAGGAAAGTTCTATTCTCAGTAATCACAAAAAACGTTTTTATATACATTTTCATCAATTTTTTTCATAATTTTCATCGCACTAATCGAACTAAGTCTTACAGATAAAGTTAGTGAGCGAACTACGTAAGCGCGCAGTCCTAGGGCTACGAAATCGAGATAAAACCATCAACATAACGGTCCATCTTGCCGTAAAAAGCCATTTCGAGATTATTAAGAAAATAATGGAAAAAAGGAATATTGGAAAGGAAAGTTCTATTCTCAGTAATCACAAAAAACGTTTTTATATACATTTTCATCAATTTTTTTCATAATTTTCATCGCACTAATCGAACTAAGTCTTACAGATAAAGTTAGTGAGCGAACTACGTAAGCGCGCAGTCCTAGGGCTACGAAATCGAGATAAAACCATCAACATAACGGTCCATCTTGCCGTAAAAAGCCATTTCGAGATTATTAAGAAAATAATGGAAAAAAGGAATATTGGAAAGGAAAGTTCTATTCTCAGTAATCACAAAAAACGTTTTTATATACATTTTCATCAATTTTTTTCATAATTTTCATCGCACTAATCGAACTAAGTCTTACAGATAAAGTTAGTGAGCGAACTACGTAAGCGCGCAGTCCTAGGGCTACGAAATCGAGATAAAACCATCAACATAACGGTCCATCTTGCCGTAAAAAGCCATTTCGAGATTATTAAGAAAATAATGGAAAAAAGGAATATTGGAAAGGAAAGTTCTATTCTCAGTAATCACAAAAAACGTTTTTATATACATTTTCATCAATTTTTTTCATAATTTTCATCGCACTAATCGAACTAAGTCTTACAGATAAAGTTAGTGAGCGAACTACGTAAGCGCGCAGTCCTAGGGCTACGAAATCGAGATAAAACCATCAACATAACGGTCCATCTTGCCGTAAAAAGCCATTTCGAGATTATTAAGAAAATAATGGAAAAAAGGAATATTGGAAAGGAAAGTTCTATTCTCAGTAATCACAAAAAACGTTTTTATATACATTTTCATCAATTTTTTTCATAATTTTCATCGCACTAATCGAACTAAGTCTTACAGATAAAGTTAGTGAGCGAACTACGTAAGCGCGCAGTCCTAGGGCTACGAAATCGAGATAAAACCATCAACATAACGGTCCATCTTGCCGTAAAAAGCCATTTCGAGATTATTAAGAAAATAATGGAAAAAAGGAATATTGGAAAGGAAAGTTCTATTCTCAGTAATCACAAAAAACGTTTTTATATACATTTTCATCAATTTTTTTCATAATTTTCATCGCACTAATCGAACTAAGTCTTACAGATAAAGTTAGTAAGCGAACTACGTAAGCGCGCAGTCCTAGGGCTACGAAATCGAGATAAAACCATCAACATAACGGTCCATCTTGCCGTAAAAAGCCATTTCGAGATTATTAAGAAAATAATGGAAAAAAGGAATATTGGAAAGGAAAGTTCTATTCTCAGTAATCACAAAAAACGTTTTTATATACATTTTCATCAATTTTTTTCATAATTTTCATCGCACTAATCGAACTAAGTCTTACAGATAAAGTTAGTGAGCGAACTACGTAAGCGCGCAGTCCTAGGGCTACGAAATCGAGATAAAACCATCAACATAACGGTCCATCTTGCCGTAAAAAGCCATTTCGAGATTATTAAGAAAATAATGGAAAAAAGGAATATTGGAAAGGAAAGTTCTATTCTCAGTAATCACAAAAAACGTTTTTATATACATTTTCATCAATTTTTTTCATAATTTTCATCGCACTAATCGAACTAAGTCTTACAGATAAAGTTAGTGAGCGAACTACGTAAGCGCGCAGTCCTAGGGCTACGAAATCGAGATAAAACCATCAACATAACGGTCCATCTTGCCGTAAAAAGCCATTTCGAGATTATTAAGAAAATAATGGAAAAAAGGAATATTGGAAAGGAAAGTTCTATTCTCAGTAATCACAAAAAACGTTTTTATATACATTTTCATCAATTTTTTTCATAATTTTCATCGCACTAATCGAACTAAGTCTTACAGATAAAGTTAGTGAGCGAACTACGTAAGCGCGCAGTCCTAGGGCTACGAAATCGAGATAAAACCATCAACATAACGGTCCATCTTGCCGTAAAAAGCCATTTCGAGATTATTAAGAAAATAATGGAAAAAAGGAATATTGGAAAGGAAAGTTCTATTCTCAGTAATCACAAAAAACGTTTTTATATACATTTTCATCAATTTTTTTCATAATTTTCATCGCACTAATCGAACTAAGTCTTACAGATAAAGTTAGTGAGCGAACTACGTAAGCGCGCAGTCCTAGGGCTACGAAATCGAGATAAAACCATCAACATAACGGTCCATCTTGCCGTAAAAAGCCATTTCGAGATTATTAAGAAAATAATGGAAAAAAGGAATATTGGAAAGGAAAGTTCTATTCTCAGTAATCACAAAAAACGTTTTTATATACATTTTCATCAATTTTTTTCATAATTTTCATCGCACTAATCGAACTAAGTCTTACAGATAAAGTTAGTGAGCGAACTACGTAAGCGCGCAGTCCTAGGGCTACGAAATCGAGATAAAACCATCAACATAACGGTCCATCTTGCCGTAAAAAGCCATTTCGAGATTATTAAGAAAATAATGGAAAAAAGGAATATTGGAAAGGAAAGTTCTATTCTCAGTAATCACAAAAAACGTTTTTATATACATTTTCATCAATTTTTTTCATAATTTTCATCGCACTAATCGAACTAAGTCTTACAGATAAAGTTAGTGAGCGAACTACGTAAACGCGCAGTCCTAGGGCTACGAAATCGAGATAAAACCATCAACATAACGGTCCATCTTGCCGTAAAAAGCCATTTCGAGATTATTAAGAAAATAATGGAAAAAAGGAATATTGGAAAGGAAAGTTCTATTCTCAGTAATCACAAAAAACGTTTTTATATACATTTTCATCAATTTTTTTCATAATTTTCATCGCACTAATCGAACTAAGTCTTACAGATAAAGTTAGTGAGCGAACTACGTAAGCGCGCAGTCCTAGGGCTACGAAATCGAGATAAAACCATCAACATAACGGTCCATCTTGCCGTAAAAAGCCATTTCGAGATTATTAAGAAAATAATGGAAAAAAGGAATATTGGAAAGGAAAGTTCTATTCTCAGTAATCACAAAAAACGTTTTTATATACATTTTCATCAATTTTTTTCATAATTTTCATCGTACTAATTAAATGGTACACTGTGTATAATATTGCAACGAATAATAATAAACTAATCTAGTAAAAATTGACCTTTATAGTGATAACAATAAATATTTTGATGTTCATTTCATAATTATAGCGAATTGATGTTTATTTATATCCGTATATATATTATCGTTTATGGCGCAATCAAGATAATTTTTATTTCTGTTTACTCGGTTAAAATTTTACTCTTATTTCATATTTAAAATACGTAATTGAGTATTTTTGCATCAAATTTTTCCTAATTGAATCATCTTTACTCCGCATCAAACGTATGTTCGAAAATTCTCTTAGGCGCCCGTTTATACATTCCAAATTGGAAAAACAAATTTTATTTCGTTTCAGTTTTAATAATCCATCATTGGTATGCAAAATTTCATTCCGTTTATAATGATTAGGGGTCACAAGGAATAAGATAAGAATTCAAACGGACTTTCTATTCGAATTGACACTGGTAAATTGAGAGGAAGTTAGTTGAAGAGCTTTCACTGAAATTTCTGTTTATCACATTCACAAAAAGGCATTCACAAACTGATACTTTACATTAATATATTACTATTCATATTTCTAAGCCTCTCTTGTTGTCTCCAATAATTTAAGAATTCTCACAATCAACTTTGATTCAACTTTTTGTTCAATATTATTAAAGGCTTGTAGGCTAGCGAATAATCGTAAGGTATATTGCCCAGATCTTCTGGACCTATTTCGAGGTAATAAAATGAAAATTCGTCCAGTGTTGAAGCTGCACAAGTGAGCTCTGAACTCCTAATTTTTAACTTATTGCCTCGAAATATGGGCGTCGTTTAAACTCTCCAATACCGCTAGATAATAATTGTTGTTTATTATATTTCATTTTCTAAGATTTTGGATGAATATTATACCATGAGCTTTCAAAATACTGGTGCTAGAACCTTTTCAACTGACTAGCTACCCTTTTGGAATCGGTCAATCACGTACAGTCGATGTTTTTTCCATCATCAAATAAAGATGAAAAATTCGGGTTAATTACGTTTAAGTAGCTCCAAATACTGCTCGGAATCATCAAATCGTTGATTATTCTGAACTTACGCACACCCAAGTAATTCACGATATATCCAACATGATTTCTAGATATGTTTAGAGTCTCAGCTATCTTAGTTAACTTTTATTCACGTTTTGTGGACATTACGATGTTCTCGTCAGTTACAACCTTTTTGGGGCGTCTGTTGCGTGCTTCTATCTCGTGTTCATTTCACTTATGAAGTGAAGCAATGGCTGAAATAATTTTTTTGCCAAAAGTCTACGATTTATCAACACATAAAATTATTTTCAATCAATTTCTTGAAACTAACAAAAGTTGCTTAACTCTAACTACTATATCTCACAAAAAAATAGTCAATAAGTTATTGAGTTGATACAAATGTTTTATATATGGCCATGTTGCTTAAATACTTACATCTCGTCGAAACTTGCATCGAGCCTTAACGGTGTAGTTGTCAAGTCACTTGCTCTTAATGCAAAGCAGAGTTCTAAAGAAACAAGCTCCAAAAATCCAGGCTAATATAAGCGTGTTAAAAACTTTTCGGCTTCTAAAAATTAAGCTAATCAAAAGGTATGATACAAACTTAGATTTCACGCATTTAGGATCAAACCAGACCAGCTTTTGTGCAGTATGGAAGCCGTTTATTTTGTAAATATTCAAACCAAGAAAATAAAGAAACGTAGGCAATTATCAAATAATATTATAAGTAAGTAAATAAAAAGCTACATAAGAAAATTTACTGAATATACTTGATTCGAATTGTATCTATTATATTTGAACTTCTGTAAGTTGTAGTGCTCGTTAGTGTCTTGGTAGCTGTTTCCACAGGCTTGCACTTCCAAAAAGGCGAACTCAATGTGTAATGAGTCATGTCCGTCTGCTAAATGGATTATGCAAAAACTGCTCTAGGTGGGACAGCTCGGAAGAGCATCTGTCGTGGTAGAACAGGGTCAGGTTTTATGCTCTGAGCTTTTGGTCAGCTCTGAGTCAACTATGAACTTCACAAACCACCTTCATAATTGCATAGATTGATCATTATTAGGTTAATCCAATGTTTTGGCTCAATTAGCTTCTGTTTAAAGGTGAAATATACACAAAATCGGATCTCCGAGGACATGTTTGGACTTTTTTACCACTAGCTACTACTAATACATATATAGACCCCTTCTAATATTTTGTGACAATTTTTATGTGTTTGATAACATTTCACAAAGTTTTTCAATAGGGATCTTCACAATACCAAAGCAAACAAAAATTTCATTTCATTAGTACCCTAAATCATCATTATTTAGGGTACTAATTATTCCAAAACATTTCTATCATTTTTGACCTACAGCAGGTTTAGTTTGAACACGATCCGTGTAAGAGTTGCTTGAACTGATTTACCGTGAACTTTGCTTCAGATTAATAGTACTAAAATGCAAATTTTTGATCAATTTGAACCCTTGATCGTTCGAATATCACTGTAGGCTGTTTAGTGCCTTTCCTCAATATTTAAAAATATTTTCAATAACACCAAAATAAACAAAAATAAGCAGTAAACACGCAACCTCGAAGCCTTGTACATTCAAATATCTATTAGACCTTTCAAATATAGAAAAGGTATTATAATGTTGTAGCTGAGCTCAAATTAGCTCACAGAAGACCTTTGCTGTAGCTCTACTTCTATTACTTTTCGCTGTATGCTTCCACCTGACTTTTTACGTCCATTTTGTCCTAAATTCATTTTGAACTCTGCATATTTGTAAAAAACGGATAGCGTTGCTCTAATTCGTTCAAAATATCTGTTTAGACTCGCCAGAATTCAAAAATATTTTTATATCCTTTCTATGTAAGTCTTACAGGTGAAATTAGTGAGCGAAATATGTCAGCGCACAGTCCCGGGCCTACGAAATCGAGATAAAACCATCAACATAACGGTCCATCTTACCGTAAAAAGCCATTTCGAGATTATTGAGAAAATAATGGAAAAAAGGAATATTGGAAAGGAAAGTTCTATTCTCTGTAATCACAAAAAACGTTTTTATAAACATTTTCATCAATTTTTTTTTATAATTTTCATCGTACTAATCGAACTAAGTCTTACAGATAAAGTTAGTGAGCGAACTACGTAAGCGCGCAGTCCTAGGGCTACGAAATCGAGATAAAACCATCAACATAACGGTCCATCTTGCCGTAAAAAGCCATTTCGAGATTATTAAGAAAATAATGGAAAAAAGGAATATTGGAAAGGAAAGTTCTATTCCCAGTAATCACAAAAAACGTTTTTATATACATTTTCATCAATTTTTTTTATAATTTTCATCGCACTAATCGAACTAAGTCTTACAGATAAAGTTAGTGAGCGAACTACGTAAGCGCGCAGTCCTAGGGCTACGAAATCGAGATAAAACCATCAACATAACGGTCCATCTTGCCGTAAAAAGCCATTTCGAGATTATTAAGAAAATAATGGAAAAAAGGAATATTGGAAAGGAAAGTTCTATTCCCAGTAATCACAAAAAACGTTTTTATATACATTTCCATCAATTTTTTTTATAATTTTCATCGCACTAATCGAACTAAGTCTTACAGATAAAGTTAGTGAGCGAACTACGTAAGCGCGCAGTCCTAGGGCTACGAAATCGAGATAAAACCATCAACATAACGGTCCATCTTGCCGTAAAAAGCCATTTCGAGTTTATTATGAAAATAATGGAAGAGAGGAATATTGGAAAGTAAAGTTCTAGTCTCAGTAATTACAAAAAATCAGTTTTATATACATTTTCAGCACTTTTTTTCATAATTTTCCATAAAGTAGGTTGTAAACGCGTTTGGTGTCACCTTAGGTTACTAAAAAACAAAAAACTTATAGGAACTCAAGCTCTCTAATCGTAATGATGTCAAAAAGTACAAATAAAATTTTTTTTCAAACATAAAAGAAACTAGGTGTTAATAGGTTAATTCTACTACATTTTCTCCATTTGATTTCGATTAGAAATAGTTTTATTCATGATGATAGTGATATAAAATCTTCTTTATATTTAACTGCTGAATAAATCCTATACAAACGTTTAGTACCATCATTTTTCGAAGTTTCTCTTTCATTTGTTTCTAGATTACGAACCATAAAATATATTTTATTGTTTTTCTTGACCCCTTCGTTCTTCCAGTAGAGATGCACGTCCAGCAGTTAAGTCCCCGATGCCAGGATAATACGAACACTTGGCCTGTGTTTTATGGATTTTGGACGGGTCGCTTGCTGACTATCGCAAAATAAACTAGGTAACAGTCTGTGGCATTAAAACCAACGTCCTAGACCGTTTGATAAGTGTTTGTGATGCTAGATTTGTGAGGATCCCATTTTTTATGTTCATTTCTAAATATAAAACTAATTCTATCGAATTTTTTCTCACTATTCACAGTATTATAAACAAATCTTTACCAAATAGTCAGCAAGCAAGATTATGAGTTCTGTATTCTGGAAATCGATGGGAATGCTACATGTGTTGACTCTAATTTCCTAAAAACACACGTGAAACCAGCTTACTGGTAAAAAAGGAGAAGGATTCTAACATAAAATTTGATTCTTATCTAGGATAACGCGTGTCTCATGCAAGTGAAAGATACTACGACTTTCAAATGCTTGGACTACTGAAGAAAGCCCTAGGGATAAAAAATTCAACACAACGACAAGCTACAGGAATTAATACACACGTGACAAAAATATGTAACTAGAAAAACTCACTCACTTTAAGGTAGACAGCAGAAAGAGCTTCCAGCACTACATTTTGAAGATCGCTCCAAATTATAGTTGTAAAAAAGAGTTTCAAGAAAATAACTTAGCTGAAAATAGACCATCCAGGTTTGGAATAGTTGCACGGATTGATGAAGCGGTCTGAACAACTCAGAATTCATCAGTCAGAAAGATGCAGTGTCTCGAGAGCTTGTAGGTATAAATTTAACTCAATTGGAAATGTGGTTAACTATACGTTGTACATTGTTTTTTAAAACGTTCGTATGCGAGTTATATAACTGCGTTAAGCGAAAAAAAATCGATTAAAAATCACCAAACAATCACATATCTATTAACCGCAATGTTGAAAAATGCGGCAGCAGCTAAATACTTTTATGGCTCTCTCGACTGCTCGATAGGGAGGAACTTAAGCGTTCCCCAAGCTTTGATTCTCTAAATATACATGTGATTATTTGGTGATATAGTGATATAAACCTGTACCTGAACCTGTATTCCATTCAAACAGAGCTTAATTCGACATTATAAATTGATCAATTATAACAGAAGATATCAAAGACTTTGAACCCTCTGCTGATATATTTTGTTATGATGGTAACAACTTAAAACACTCTAGCTTGTAAATACCAACCCCTGGACAAGACATATCACTATTACCTGTCATTTCAAAGAGTTTTTTAGCGCGTGGTGTCTTCTAGTTCTGTGGAAAGTCTTCATTTTTGTTTGGTCCTCGGAAATCTTTCTCATTGCCTCGATTAGAACATTTCTTGTATAAGAAAACTTCTAATCCAAGTCTTGATGTGTTTAATTGTGGGTTTATTCAAGGTTTAGAATCTCTTTTTCTATTTTTTCTAGTTCGTGAATTGTTTTGTAATTCTAGATATTTTTTACTGACTTAACTTATCGATAGATACCCTTTTTATGATAAGAATCGTCAATTCTAATTTTACTTCAACAATTTTGGCCATTGTAATAACGAATGTGTGAGCTGGTGAAACAACAATTTCTTCTTGATGATCTCTGCCTTCTTTGGGACCTAGTTACTTCTGGAACCATCTTCGTAGTTTCAACCCGCTAAGTATTTGATCTTGTTCGTTCACTGAATTCCTTCTGGATTATTAATCGCCCCTCGTAGAATCAGATTTAATACAATGTGATACTCAGCGTTTGGAAACTTCAAAAGTAAATTGTTGTTGTACCAAAAATGTTCTAATCACTTATTAGTGGGCAAAAATGTTTAATTCAATTACTGTTTTTCGACAAACAAAACCATACTAATAATAGTTTTCATTAGAATACTTAATTTGAGAGTGACTCTAATTAGAAGATGAAAAAAGCAAGCGGAATATCCATCCAAAGAATAATAATCAAAAAGTTTTCTGTATAAAATAAACGGGAGTATTTTAAATAACAACAAAGTATCTCATTTTCTACCTTCGCCTTGAAGTATTATGATAACAATTTAAACAACATTTTCTGGCGCCATCAACGTTACGCTTTAGCTTCCGTCTTCTACAGTACATTGTTCTCATACTCCACTGCTCTATAGGAGCTCCAGAAATGCTTTTCAGCTTTATTATTATCACACAGGATGGTCCTTGAAATTGAGCAAACGAATAAAAAAGAGAAATACACGCTACGCTAACTTTGCTGTACACTTTCAGTCAAAAGTTTATACTTTTTTCTAAATATTTCATTCATTTTTCTCACTATTAACAATATTTTTTCGTTCATTGTGCGAATTTTGATTCTTATCTACTTTAACTTGAATACAGAGCTATTTATATAGCGGGAATTTTTGTTAGTAACATAAAAACACAAAAAACTAATACTGAGGGGGCTTTCAAAACACATGGATTTGCTTGAAATTTTGAAATTAACTCACTTTACTTCAAAATTTACCCCATACCAATACGTTCAAATCATTGTGAGTGGTAAAAACTACCCTTTATTTTCAAAATTCAATAAAGTGAAATTTAAAGCACATTTGCAGGATCAAAATAGAGATCGCATGATGTTTTAGGATACTGTTTATATTTTTAAACACTTAATTAATGTATTGCTATCATTAAAAACCAACTACTCTTATGATGAAATTGAAACAAAAACAATTATAATACGTTATCTAATATAATTTATAATAAAAGTTTGTATTAAACTCAAATGTTTCTTCTTCATTAGGCTTGTCAAAATATGGAAAATCTTTGACCGTTTTTTCAGAAAAAAGAGCAGTTAAAACTTCATTTCGTTAATTTTGTCAATTACAACTACAAATCTTAGCCAAATTCGGCTGTTTTTGCTTCAAACGTTGCAATAATTTCGCATAATACTCGCCGTTGATAGTTTTTTTTTTTCAATATAGTCAATGAAAATTATCTTACGCGTTTCGTTTCGAAAAATCGCCTAATATCTCTCGAACCAACCATAGAAGTGTTTACAACGCTTTAAATTGTAAGTAGACCTCAGCTGTTCAAATATATTCTGCAGTATGTGATTTGGTATTGCGTTGTTATACGAAAAACCCCTTTCGGTTAACTAAATCCAAATATTTCTTCCATAAAACCACATATATTCGCATCAACTGTCCATTATATACCCCAGAATTGATATCTACACCATGTGGAATCATTTTGACATAGATTAAATCTTTATAATTCCACTAGACACACAACACGACTCTCCTTTCAAATCGATCTCTTTCTGCAACGAATTTGTCTAATTGTCGCTTATTCTGGTTGTTTGGATGAGTCGATTTTTGTCTAATGAAACTATAATCTTTTGGGAAGGCAGGAGTTGTGAGTGACTAGATCCAATTCTCCGATCACTGATGTTCGTGAAATGTTGAGTATGACAGCGAATCCAAATTAACGGCTTTTATATCAAACAATCACGAACAGCTGCAATGTTGTCTGCAGAAGGAACTAGCAACAATAACTCTACGAAAACTTGAGTTATACTTTCCATCTCATCATCGATAGCTTCCCTCAGTTTCTCGAGAGTATTTGGGAGCTGATTTATAGTCCTGACCTTTCTCTTCCCATTTTATGGATGTAAAGTTGTTCTTTCTAAAGGAATTCCATCACAAACAAACCACGAACCTTTAAGGCTTCTTTAAAAGCTGACTTATGGTAGTGCCCCTCCTCTTCATCCCATCCCATGGATCTAAAGTTGTTCTTTCTAAAGGAATTCCATCACAAACAAACCACAAACTCTTGGAAGCTGATTTATAGTCCTGAACCTTCTCTTTATATCCTATGGATGTAAAGCTGATCTTTTTGAAGAAATTCCACCGAAAACAAACCACGAACCTTTAAGTCCTCTTCGGGAGCTAACTTATGGTCCCGATCCTTCTCTTCATCTCATCTCATAGATGTAACGTTGTTTTTTTCAAATAAATTTCATCACAAACAAACCACGAACCTCTAAGGCCTCTTCGGGAGCTAACTTATGGTCCTGATCCTTCACTTCATCTCATCTCATAGATCTAAAGCTATTCTTTTCAATAAAATTTCATCGCCAACAAACCACGAACCTTTAAGTCCTCTTCGGGAGCTAACTTATGGTCCCGATCCTTCTCTTCATCTCATCTCATAGATGTAACGTTGTTTTTTTCAAATAAATTTCATCACAAACAAACCACGAACCTCTAAGGCCTCTTCGGGAGCTAACTTATGGTCCCGATCCTTCTCTTCATCTCATCTCATAGATGTAACGTTGTTTTTTTCAAATAAATTTCATCACAAACAAACCACGAACCTCTAAGGTCTCTTCGGGAGCTAACTTATGGTCCTGATCCTTCACTTCATCTCATCTCATAGATCTAAAGCTATTCTTTTCAATAAAATTTCATCGCCAACAAACCACGAACCTTTGAGACCTCTTCGCGAGTTAACTTATGGTCCTGATCCTCCTCTTCATCTCCTCTCATGGATGTAACGTTGTTTTTTTCAAATAAATTTCATCACGAACAAACCACGAACCTCTAAGGCCTCTTCGGGAGCTGACTTATAGTCCTGACCCTTCTCTTCACATCCTATGGATGTAAAGCTGATCTTTTTGAAGAAATTTCATCGCAAACAAACCACGAACCTTTGAGACCTCTTCGGGAGCTAACTTATGGTCCTGACCTTTCTCTTCATCTCATCCCATAGATCTAAAGCTGTTCTTTTCAATGAAATTTCATCGCAAACAAACTACGAACCTTTAAGACCCCTTTGAAAGCTGATTTATGGTCCTAACCCTTCTCTTCATCTCAAGATCAAAAGCTGTTCTTTTCAATGAAATTTCATCGCCAACAAACCACGAACCTTTGAGACCTCTTCGCGAGTTAACTTATGGTCCTGATCCTCCTCTTCATCTCCTCTCATGGATGTAACGTTGTTTTTTTCAAATAAATTTCATCACGAACAAACCACGAACCTCTAAGGCCTCTTCGGGAGCTGACTTATAGTCCTGACCCTTCTCTTCACATCCTATGGATGTAAAGCTGATCTTTTTGAAGAAATTTCATCGCAAACAAACCACGAACCTTTGAGACCTCTTCGGGAGCTAACTTATGGTCCTGACCTTTCTCTTCATCTCATCCCATAGATCTAAAGCTGTTCTTTTCAATGAAATTTCATCGCAAACAAACTACGAACCTTTAAGACCCCTTTGAAAGCTGATTTATGGTCCTAACCCTTCTCTTCATCTCAAGATCAAAAGCTGTTCTTTTCAATGAAATTTCATCGCAAACAAACCACGAACCTTTGAGACCTCTTCGGGAGCTAACTTATGGTCCTGATCCTTCTCTTCATCTCATCTCATGAATGTAACGTTGTTTTTTTCAAATAAATTTCATCTCAAACAAACCATGAACCTTTAAGACCTCTTTGGAAGCTGACTTATGGTCCTGACCTTTCTCTTCATCTCATTCCATAGATCTAAAGCTGTTCTTTTCAATGAAATTTCATCGCCAACAAACCACGAACCTTTGAGACCTCTTCGCGAGTTAACTTATGGTCCTGATCCTTCTCTTCATCTCATCTCATAGATGTAACGTTGTTTTTTTCAAATAAATTTCATCACGAACAAACCACGAACCTCTAAGGCCTCTTCGGGAGCTGATTTATGGTCCTGACCCTTCTCTTCATCTCATCCCATAGATCAAAAGCTGTTCTTTTCAATGAAATTTCATCGCAAACAAACCACGAACCTTTGAGACCTCTTCGGGAGCTAACTTATGGTCCTGATCCTTCTCTTCATCTCCTCTCATGGATGTAACGTTGTTTTTTTCAAATAAATTTCATCTCAAACAAACCACGAACCTCTAAGGCCTCTTCGGGAGCTAACTTATGGTCCTGATCCTTCACTTCATCTCATCTCATAGATCTAAAGCTATTCTTTTCAATAAAATTTCATCGCCAACAAACCACGAACCTTTGAGACCTCTTCGCGAGTTAACTTATGGTCCTGATCCTTCTCTTCATCTCATCTCATAGATGTAACGTTGTTTTTTTCAAATAAATTTCATCACGAACAAACCACGAACCTCTAAGGCCTCTTCGGGAGCTGATTTATGGTCCTGACCCTTCTCTTCATCTCATCCCATAGATCAAAAGCTGTTCTTTTCAATGAAATTTCATCGCAAACAAACCACGAACCTTTGAGACCTCTTCGGGAGCTAACTTATGGTCCTGATCCTTCTCTTCATCTCCTCTCATGGATGTAACGTTGTTTTTTTCAAATAAATTTCATCTCAAACAAACCACGAACCTCTAAGGCCTCTTCGGGAGCTAACTTATGGTCCTGATCCTTCACTTCATCTCATCTCATAGATCTAAAGCTATTCTTTTCAATAAAATTTCATCGCCAACAAACCACGAACCTTTGAGACCTCTTCGCGAGTTAACTTATGGTCCTGATCCTTCTCTTCATCTCCTCTCATGGATGTAACGTTGTTTTTTTCAAATAAATTTCATCACGAACAAACCACGAACCTCTAAGGCCTCTTCGGGAGCTGACTTATAGTCCTGACCCTTCTCTTCACATCCTATGGATGTAAAGCTGATCTTTTTGAAGAAATTTCATCACAAACAAACCACGAACCTTTGAGACCTCTTCGGGAGCTAACTTATGGTCCTGATCCTTCTCTTCATCTCATCTCATGGATGTAACGTTGTTTTTTTCAAATAAATTTCATCTCAAACAAACCATGAACCTTTAAGACATCTTTGGAAGCTGACTTATGGTCCTGACCTTTCTCTTCATCTCATCCCATAGATCTAAAGTTGTTCTTTTCAATGAAATTTCATCACAAACGAACCACAAATCTTTAATGGTTCTTTGAAAGCTGCCTGATGGTCCTGAAAGTCTTAAACTCATTCAAAGTCTGAGAAGGGATATTATGACATAGCTGTTCATCATCTTTCCACCCTATAAACACCATAAAGCTGTCTTTTCGCTATGCAATTTCCAAGCCTCTCTAGTATAACTTCTCTATCTACAGATTGATTCAATTTAGGATGTTTCTCTAGATGGCGTCGAAGGAAAATAATTTACTACAATCTAAACGCATCCTGTGGATGTATCCTCAGCAAATAGTTATCATAATAGATAACTAACGCATTGAGAAAATTCTCCTTCTGTCATCTATCTTCATTCATTTATCGTGAATTTTCACTAAGATTATATTCTGCTAGAGATTTTTCGCTCATTCTTTCTCATAAAAATGTCAAATCTAATTATTTCGAAACTTATTTCATGTCAATCTTCACCTATATTGAATAACCAGAATGCTTTACTAATTTCGAACTCTAACTGGAGTTAACCTCACTTTTTTTTCCTAATCAATTAACGTTTTATGCAAGTTTCGATCCAATCTGCTGTTTAATTACACAAAGTTGAGAAAATACCATTGGCACACGATTTCTTTTTCGGTTAATAAGGGAAACCTGAGATGAAAGTTTCGTTAAAAAAATGTATTAACTTTAATTAATTTCGCGAACCAAGTAGTGCGATATATAAATTATACTTTTTATAACCTCATTTCGAAACACCCATTATTTTTAGTCGTTACTCCTGCAGAGAAAATTCATCGATAAATAATATAGAAATGGAGTAATATTCATGTATACCATAAAAATATTTCTTGTATGATTATGGAAAATTTGGAAGAACCACGTAAGCCTCGAAAAATCGGAGTTTTAACAGTTAATGAATAATATTAATATTTATTTGTTCTAAACAAACATTAATGTAAAAGTTTTGATCATCTGATTGTGTTAAACATAATTTTTCAATTAACAAATTGTGCTACTACGATTTCAGGGGGTACAACGTTGTCTTTTTGCAAGCCAATAAAATGTGGAGTGCCTCAAGGTTCAGTACTAGACCCCTAGTTTCCTCTGTTGATCAACGACATTGCCTATATAGTCATCAGTGGTAAAATATATCTTTTTGTAGTTTTTCTTGACCTTTACCTCACGACACTTCAATGGACCATATCTAATCACCCTTAAATCATGATGCAATTCTAATCTGTGTCTCAAAGTTTTTAAAACAAAAGTTTTGTCGTATAAAAATACTTTACAGCCTTTTGTATTAAATGACAATAGCATTGAGGTCGTTGAATCTGTAAAATTCTTAGGGCTTGTTTGTAGGCAATTCTCTATAATCTCTGTAACAGTTTATTATGAGTTGTATCTCCGATGGGGCCAAATCTGGCTAATAGGATGCATGAGGTAGCAATTCAAACTTCAATTTATTAATTTCGGCCATTGCAATCATGAAACTACAAAAGAGAGCTGTTAGATGTTCACTCCTAATAAACAGTGCGACTCGAAAGATTCGAAATTTCGATTTTTTCTTTGAATCCGTTTCCCTAATTCGTAAGCACGCTTCTCCAGTTTTAGAAAGATCATTGCACAACTATCCACTTAGGAACACCAATTAGTTGAGAGCTCAATACCTTACAATGTAAAAAAATGCCAAATCATTTGCCAATTGAAATCAAATCTTTAACATCTTTTCCAGGATTCCGCAATAATTTGGCGTATTTACTGGAAAGGACTTTTAAATTAATATTTATACTTTATATTTCGATTTTATTTTAATTGTGTCTTTTCTTTTTCTCTCTATCTATATATGTTTAGATCAAATTAATTTTGACGAGATGCAAAACTATTACAAATCGAAGACAGACTTTTTCAAATAATTTATCTACTGGTTTGAATACCCCAATACGTCTATGGATCAATAATGCTTCATAAATTTATTACTCTTCCATGAATAAAAATAGACTACTAATACCAAGCTTTATTGACCTTTGTTTAGATAGAAAAGTTGTTCATTATCAACCAAAAAATAATTTGATATGCTAATCGAATAGATTTAGATCCCAATGTCTTCAATAGAATTCTATTGGTGATTTTTGAGTTTTGATGCTTATTTAGATTCTTGAGAAGACCTGTCACTTATGTATCTACATCTGTTAGAGCTAAAACTCAATTTCTAGCTACATTGGTACGTCCATAGAAAACTTTTGGACATTTGTTCAAACACGATCCCCTTAAGGACACTTTAACTAGGAATGTGAAGTTCTATGTTAGGAATATTCCTTTAAACAGTCACTACTCAATTTCTTTTTTCAGTCCATTGTTTTGATTGTTCTTTTATTGCCAAACACTCGATGGAAATGTATTTACGACGATGTTTTTGTTCAACTGTGAGCAAACGCGGCATCCATCTTGCACACAGCTTTTTCATGTCCAAATTTGCAATTAATACGCGATGTACCACGCTTTTTGAAATGCCTACAATGTCTGCTAGCTCGACGCTTTGTGAATTTTCTTCAACATTTCTGGAGTCGTCATCTATTTGGTCGACCATCGCGATGCTGGTCGGCCTGGGTTAAACTCTTCTATCAAATATTTCACTTTTGTTAACGAAGGAGCAGCCTTACCCAGGGTATACTCTAGCTTAGCTTTTGTATTGATTGGTGATGACCATGTATACAAATTCACTGAAAACGTTCACTAAACAAGATGGCGTCTTCAAACACATGTATAAATTGTGTGTTTTTAATCTTTCTATTCATTACTCGAAAGAAACTTTAACGTCACAACTGTAACGATTCACGTTCTATATTTTCGTAAAAAATTTCGTAAAAATTATATTTTTAAGCCCCGCGCTACCCTAACTAAATAGAATGTCTCTTCGGTTGAAACAGTCTTGTACATTGTTGCTGATTCGTTGTAACGCTCGAGTACCCTATACCGATTCTTTTCACCTAGTCTACAAGTGTCTTTGTGAAAGAATGAGCCCGCAGAAGTGTGATTCGTTGGCGTAATTTTACTTCGCAACTAATTATATTTCCGCCACATTTTCCTTTTGTTTTTAAGCTCTACTTTACCGATTTGAGTGTGTGCATCTGTTCGAGATAAACTCGTGGCTATTGTTGCATGCCCTTCTAGTAACTTTGTTTCACAATTTCACACTTCGCAGGTTCATTTTCAAGTAGAAATCACTTTCGGTTTTGCTTGTTTATCTTTACAACTATCAAAGTTAAAAACGAATTTTGTTATTTCATAAAAGAAGCTCCTAATGATAAACATCTGGCGACGAAAATACTGAACATTACAGTTGTTTTTATTATAAAAAAAAAAAAATAAACACGTTTACTGTACTATTAAAAAATGAGGTTAACTATCGAGTTATCCGACGACATTTCTTAAAGGTTGTTCGACGAAAACACAACAGGAAGTTCGGTTATCGCAGGAAAAGCAGCACATGGTTGCCAAACCACTAACGAGGTCTGCTGACATTACAACCTCTACTTACGCGACAGATGATAGTGCCATTTTGATTAGAGTCTTTTCGAGTTTAGGCTCTCAATAGATTTGTATCAGTTGATAATTTTTTGTTAGGAATTAGTGATTTAAAGGAATATGTATCATTTTGATTGAACCTTTCTTAGAGATTGATTCTTAGTTTTTTGGAAGTTGTGATTTAATTTTAAACTGTAAATAGAATGGAATCAATATTTCACGTTGAAGTTCCAATTGAAGCTGTTTATCTACATTAATTAGAGAAACTTTCTCTAGATTGTTTGTTTTTCTATTGTGTGAATCAAATCAAGATACTTTCAATTTGTGTTAGATTTTTTTTATTCGTATGAGGCGATTCTGAACAACTTTTTGTTTTTCTGATTAAATTCTAGACTCCTTTAAGTATATTTTATCATTTTAACAAACTTTTTATTTGTCTCAGTCAATTCTAGACATTTTTAATTGTCTTCTATTTTTACTAGAAACTTTTTTTTGTTTGCTCGAGTCGATCTCAGAAACTTTTTCGTTCATTTGATTAGATTGTAGACATATTTTTGTTTTATATATCAATTTTAGACACTTTTTATTGTGTTTGATTCTTTCTAGACACCTTTTTGTACGTCTATGTCGATTTTAGAAACCTTTTCTTCTTGAGTCAATTCTAGACACTTTTAATTATTTTCCATTTTATTCTAGACACTTTTTTGTTCTGGTTGATTTTATAGGTTTTTATTCGTTGAATTCGATTCTAAACATTTTTTGTTTGTCTTAGTCAATTCTAGACACTTTTAATTTGTTCTGGTTGATTTTTAAGTCCTTTTGTTCCTTTGATTGAATTTTGGAAACTTTTCCGTTCATTCAATTCGATTCTAGACTTCTTTTTGTTTGTTCCAGTCAATTCTAGACACTTTTTATCGTGTTTTATTCTTTTTAGACACTTTTTTCTACGTCCGAGTCGATTTTAGAGACCATTTCTTCGTTTTATTCAATTTTAGAGACTTTTTCATTCGTTCGATTCGATTCTAGATTTATTTATGTTTGCTTGAGTCAATTCTAGACACTTTTAATTAATTTCCATTTTTTTCTAGACACTTTTTTGTTCTGGTTGATTTTATAGGTTTTTATTCGTTGAATTCGATTCTAAACATTTTTTTGTTTGTATTAGTCAATTCTAGACACTTTTAATTTGTTCTGGTTGATTAAGTCCTTTTGTTCCTTTGATTGAATTTTGGAAACTTTTCCGTTCATTCAATTCGATTCTAGACTTCTTTTTGTTTGTTGCAGTCAATTCTAGACACTTTTTATTGTGTTTGATTCTTTCTAGACACTTTTTTGTACGTCTATGTCGATTTTAGAAACCTTTTCTTCGTTTGACTCAATTTTGGAGACTTTATCTTTCGTTCGATTCGATTCTAGATTTATTTTTGTTTGCTTGAGTCAATTCTAGACACTTTTAATTATTTTCCATTTTATTCTAGACACTTTTTTGTTCTGGTTGATTTTATAGGTTTTTATTCGTTGAATTCGATTCTAAACATTTTTTTGTTTGTCTTAGTCAATTCTAGACACTTTTAATTTGTTCTGGTTGATTAAGTCCTTTTGTTCCTTTGATTGAATTTTGGAAACTTTTCCGTTCATTCAATTCGATTCTAGACTTCTTTTTGTTTGTTTCAGTCAATTCTAGACACTTTTTATCGTGTTTTATTCTTTTTAGACACTTTTTTCTACGTCCGAGTCGATTTTAGAGACCTTTTCTTCGTTTGATTTAATGTTAGAAACTTTCTCGTCCGTTCGATTCGATTCTATACATCATTTTGTTTGTGTCTGTCAATTCTGGACATTTTTAATTATTTTCCATTTTTGTCTAGCCATTCTGTTTGTTCTAGTTTATTATAGAGCCCTTTTGTTCGTTTGATTCAATTCTAAGATTTTTTTATTTGTTTGAGTCGATTTTAGAGACCTTTTCGTTCGTTCGATTCAATTCTAGACATCTCTTTATTTGCTTCAGTCAATTCAGTCAATTCTAGACACTTTTTATTGTGTTTGATTCTTTCTAGACACTTTTTGTCGTTTGTGTCGATTTTAGGTTTTTTTGTTCGTTGCATTCGCTTCTAAACATCTTTTTGTTTGTCTTAGTCAATTCTAGACACTTTTATTGTATTTTGTTCTTTTTCTAAACAGTTTTTTGCTTATTCGAGTCGATGTTAGAGACTCTTCCTTAGTTTTAGCCAATTCTAGAGACTATTAATTGTGTTCTATTATTTTTAGACAATTTTTTTGTCCGTCTGAGCCCATTTTAGATCTTTTTTTGTTCGTTGGAGTCGATTATAGATACTTATTATATGTTTGAGTCAATTTTAGACACTTTTTGCTCATCTGAGTCGATTTTAGATAATTTTTCGTCCGTTTAAAACGATTCTAGACAGATTATAGAGTTCATAGCCGTTCTAGACATTTTGAAAGTCCGTTTGTGTTTCTAGAGACTATTTTTTGTTTGTTACAATAAATTGTTGACAATCCAGTCAGCTTTAAAGTGTTTAAATCATTTTAGATACTTCCAATTGCATCAACTTTGTTCCAGACACGGTTTTATTCATCTAAGTCGATTGTAGATTTTTTTTTCTTTGTCTGAGTCACTTCTAGACATTTGTTATAATTTCAGCGTCCATTCTAAACATTTTTACGTAGCATTAAAAATTAAATTTGGTTATGTATCTACTTGGGTTTCGTTTTTGTCCAATTCGACCCCCTAAATTGATTTATAGTGTACTAAAATTCCGGAAGCTGATTTTCAATATCAAAAACTGTAAAAAAATGGCTACCAGACACACGCACTCCCTTGCTTGCCTTGTTTAAATACTGCTAATCAATAGTATACGATAAAGTGACTGAAAATCATGCAATGCACTCGTTTGAATTGAAAAGATCCAGCTGATAAAAATAAAGGAATCAGTTTAGATAATTCTCTCTTAAATTATCTATGGATTTTTATATTGATGAAGAATGTACTACACGACAATGAATCACTGTAGTTATCGAGGTGTGAGACTAAATACTTATAGAACTGTCGTCGTTCATAATTTGATTTATTTCAAACCGCACCCGTACGTTGAAACAATCAAAGTTTCTAAATTTGAAGTATCCAGTCGCAAAACAATTTAATATAAAGTTTAAGTGCAGAAGTACAAAAGCCCTCATTAATTTTGAAGAGTCCGAAGGACATTACGACGCCGTTAAGGACTCTGAGGTGAAATTATCGTGGAAGTATGACCACGGCCATATCCTCGAGCTTTAATTTGTATTGTTAATTCCCAGTTTGAAGATTTGATATTCAAATATGGAGTATAACGATGTAGCAGACGCTGGTTTTTGAATGGAAATCACAGCTTGAGGGCTGCTTCTTTTCTCAGATAAGATTTATAATAAAGTTTTTATTAGTTATGCTTCACATGGTAGATATGTTGTTTTTTTTCCTATATACCAAAAAAACTATTAAAGCCGATCTAGAGAAAGGAATAAAAAAATTAAGAGAACAACGAAAAAATGATAAATTTGAAGAAAACCAAGAGGCTGAAGTTAGATTTATGGGACTATTATGAAAATTTGGAACTTCAGGAGGAATAAAACTCAAAAAAGACAAAACCCTGAATAACATGCCCGGAGGTTCCACTTTAGTTTAGAGATGGTGCTAAACAAGGACTGTGGGGCAATCATTTCGATTATTTGACTATTTAAAAACGTTTTTGTTATTATAAACACATCTGGTAAACAAATGATGGTGAACCTGTTCGAAAAAAAAAAAACAGTTGACTATTTGCTTCGTGTTGAAACAACTTCTGTTGTATTTGGCTCGTCTTGAAAGATCCATAAAGTCGATTATTGTTTTTCCTAACTATGAGATTTATTTACTGATATTTCCTATCACAGCAGTCCACCTTCAAGAAATTCATCCTGTAGCGAAGTGAGACCACGATTGAATTCGAAAAACCAGCAAAATAGGGAGACTCTGATTGGTGCTTCATGATCAAAAATCTAAGCGAGTTGATCGTCAAATTGCTGTTGTTTTGACTTCATTTTTTGACCAAATAGAATGTTTAAAGTATCTGTTAACAAATAGAACTCGTATGACAACACTTTATGAATAAGTTCACCATTGAAAAAGTCAAACTATTCCTCGTAGCGTTCATTAACGACTGTACATCTTTTGGTCTATTGTGAGATATTTGTTTCCAAGACATTTGCTTTTGTGCTTTACCTCTCCAAGCTCCGATCTCACCCTCAATTAACTACCTCACTTAATCTTCAATCGTTTTCTTCTTCTAATCTTAGTCGATTGATTGATTTCGTCTTTCCAGATCTTTAGAATAATTCCAGAAATCTCCAGAATAATTAATTACTCTTTGACTAACTTCTACTTTTATTTCTTTGGATATCTAAAATCTAAAACCTGTGCACCGTTTGGTTGGACAAAATTTCATTGTTTTGAGAAATGAAACTGTTATTCAAATCGTATAACATATACATATTGTGTACGGTATGCATTCCCTGTTGCTCTAAGTTATTCACAGAAATACTTTTCCACAAAATAGAACGATTCCTAAAGAACAGACTCATATCATATATCAAAATTATTGCGGAATTTTTCTTCATATTAAACATTATTTTATGGTATGCATTGCTCGTTCCTCTCTTGTTTTTTGTTTCTGAATTTACGACAGATATAAATTTTCTAAACTAGATTTTTTTCTGTTTTAAGTGAGAAAAGCTTGTAAATTGGAATAAATGATATTAAACTTGATGAAATTCATCTCTTATTTTCATATATAGCTTCTTTCAACAACGTCATATCTCAAAAATCGGTAATTTCGAGTTATGACTATTTTCTGATTGTACTGAAAGAGTAGTATGTCCTTCCAAGTTCGTCATATTCTTAACTCAATACTTGACAATATTCCATCATTGGTTATTTCAAGAGCGTCACAAGCCAGTTGGTCTTGAGTGGTTAAGGAAGAAATATCAGTGCCTTTTAGTGCAAAAGTGGATTATTTCTTCAGAACACAGTATTGGACGAAAGGTAAGTACAATTTCCATTCTTATTTTTGTATAAAAAATGTATTGGATTGTAATTGGATTTAGGACAGTATTGCATGGGAAATGAAAAGCTTATTATTCTGTTTTATTTCTGATTTATGACGTTCTTGCACAGTCAGTTTGTGAAATGTATTGACTTATGACGCTATTGCCAATAATGCTTTTTCCCTCATACAAAATGGTTTTCGATCAATTGATTTTGTGAGACTGTTTCAATAAAAAGTCAGCCGCTTATATTGAAAATGTGCAGGTTTATTTTGGTTAGGTAAAACAGTAAAAAAACTAATGTTTTACGTTTTTACTGAATGTAGCTTTATGAATTGAATTTAATTAGTAATAAACGTTTCTCATTTTCAGTTTGATCATTATGATGACGTCTCGAGGGAAAAAAATGTTAACGTTAGCTTTAAACATCGATCAAAATGAAAATTTATCAGAAAGTGGAAGTAAGAAAGTTTTAAGGTACATAGACTATAATATGAGATTTCACGGGTCGTCACGTCACTCGGTTTGAATTGAACTCCCCTATTCACAGCAAATTGTTTACCTTTTGACATAGTGAAGTCATAGAGGCATCTTCAAACGACCTTTCCGCCCTTCCTCACTTCCAGTTTCCCTTCAATGTTTCACTCATTTATTTTTCTATCGTTTCTTTCTAAGCTGCTCAATTTTACAATTTTCGGTCTAAGCTAATGATAAATTTAGATAATTATTGTATATCATATAACTTTTTTTCTAAGGCGATGTTGTGAGGGTTGATATAAATAAAACAATGACACCATCGGGGTTCACAAGGATATAACATTTCATTCAGATAATTGCAGTGGACAGCAAAAGAACCAGCTCATACCCAAAATACCAATATTATTGGTAAGACGAATCATGAATCGATACATACGAACCCAAAACTGAACACGAGGTGGTTCCACCAAGAAGTACCTCGAAGCAAAGGTTTTTATCGACCAATTCTCGATGATACACCAACATTTATTGGAAAAATCAATCTCCAACAGAACAGAAACATCGAAAAAGACGGTTTTGATATATCAATAAATATTTTTAACAACGAGATCAATTTTGTGATATTCGATTCGAAGCCATTCGTCTTCCCCAAGTAAAGGGGGTTCGTCTCTGAACGGCCAAGCAAAATGAACGGATCGATTAAACTTTGCACTAATGGAAAACATGATTGATTGTTTCATGACTCTTTTATTGTTTCATTTCCTGATTTTAATTACGTAGATGTTCGTGAACTCTTAATGAGATAATAAACTGCCACGTCACGTGTTTTTTTTTCGTATTATATTATACGTTCTAATAATATACACAGGAAAAAAGTATTTTGAAATACTTTTGACCACCTCTCCAATCGATTTTTCGAAAGCTAATTTTATAATTCCGTCTACAAATTTAGTGATTGCTTGATCTATCTTTAGATGCTTTTACTATAAGTTATGTGTGGACTTTTTGAGGACGTCTCTGAATTCAAGTTTTGTTCAGGTTTGGTTATATGATGCAGCTCAAAATCCTCAATTAGTACTGGATATTATTTCTGAAAGTAATTAATTCAAAAATGTTGTGATCTACTTTTATTTTGCTAACGCCTCCTCTACTAGCCCGTAGCTCTATAGGTTCAGCATCAACCGTAGAATCTGTAGATTCCATCTCATTCGTTATAAATTTATGTTGTGCTCAAACATTTTTGGATCCTATGTTTTGTACAGATAACTTTCCATGTCGTCTACCTTCGGTGATCCCCGTAGCTCAAATTCCCGAACTGCACTTCGAATTGGTTCACCAGCCACTGCATTCACCAGATCTGATCCTCAAAGACTTTTTCTTTGTTCCATAACCTTCAAGTTTCATTTTCAGGAGAAGATAAAAATAATAAATATTGTTTGGAAGGGTTGATGGTTTTGTTTATTTGTTATATGTCAATTAACAATAATTTTTTAATAAAAAAATCATTTTATTCAGTTTACTTCGAAAAATTTAGATTTTATGAGTGAAATATATGAAAAATGAAGAAGCTAACTAAATTTTTTTACTAATAAAACTTCACTTATCTTTATGAAAACTGTTCACCAACAAAAAATTTTTAGTAAGGTTAGGGTAAGTCTGTAAAAACACAGCATGCCACGTATTTTTTTCAGATTATCGCCCCTTCCTTACATTTTCTCATTCTTTATCCAAACACCGGCATATGAAGAGAAAAGTCGATAGCTACAACCCCTATTTAATAATAAATTCAAAAAATAAAATTGAACATCTGTTGCAATAGGGTATAAATAGTAATAATAAAATATTACCGTCTCCATGTTGAACTATCCATATATTTCTACTAGAATATAAACAAGTAATGACAGTTCTTAATTTTTTGATGAAATAATGTTGATAATTCGATGAAATACGAGGGTAGTACAAATATAATCCAGACAAACGCTGTATGTGGCTTGATTATGTGTTAGCCGCGTGCTACGACCATGAGTGAAAGTCAAACCACCGAGAATGATGCTTAAGGCGGGTTCTAGAACGAATACGGACTTATCGTCACGCCTAACCGCAGGAGATAACAGCAACGTTTGACTGAAAACCCGCGTATACCACTTTTTCACCCCACATTTTTTTAACACGTCTGGTATATACGATATTCCTTTTCTGTGGTTAGACTTGGCGATGATCCTACTACTAACCGAGGTACCATGATCATGACTAAAGTGTGATATACACTGTAACCCAAAAGATCTGTTACAGTTATTTTCTTGCTGTAGTACTGAAGATGTCTAGTGTTTAAAGCTGATTTGAACTTTGGTCTCTGCTACACCTAGCATCTTCAGGAGTTTATTTAGGCATTACCTCATATATTCTATAGATCTTTATCTACGAATAGTTAGCTAAGTAAGACATTTCACCACATTTTGTCATTCCGACAGGTCCTCATGGTACTCGAGTAGTTTCTTTTTGTTTCCCCTTGGTTCTATAAAACATTCCAGGAGGTATTTTCTTCTAGAGCAGCTTAACCGCTTTAAATACAAGTATACTACTAACAAAGTTTTGTTTGTTTGAATAAAGACATGTATTAGAAACAGTATTTTGTTTTATTATCTTGTACATTATCATTGATATCATATGATTTTTATTTCGCTTTTATACGGAAATAAATTATAATTTGATTGTTGATATGATGATAAACCGTCTCTAACTAGGAAAAGAGATTAGATCTCAAGTTATATTCACAACAAATCAGATCATAAGTTTTGAAAGTTGGA
This sequence comes from Diorhabda carinulata, assembly GCF_026250575.1. Lineage (NCBI taxonomy): Eukaryota > Metazoa > Arthropoda > Insecta > Coleoptera > Chrysomelidae > Diorhabda > Diorhabda carinulata. The sequence goes on along the minus strand of NC_079464.1, from coordinate 4,422,011 downwards.
AATCAGTTTAAAAAATTATCAAAAACGACTGTGCAGACGCTTGTAATACCGGTGTAGTATAATTCAAAAGAATATCCCAACACCCAGTATTCCTGAAATATTTTACTTTATATTGTATATTTTTTGGTAACTCTAGGTTTAAAAATATACATCATATAAGAAAAGTTATAATATGGGACAAAAAATTTGTACAAACTGTTTTAATTCTAAGAATGAATCAGCACCTAGTCAGCTCGTTTTCTAAACGAGATATCTAGAAGCTTTGAGTACTTGGAAAACTAGGAAAAAGACTGGAAAAAATAAGCGGTTCACTGGAATTTTCTAATATTTCTATCGGTGACGATTTGGAAATGTATTTTGTGTATGCAAATTGGAAGTTGTAATGTTTTAAGTATATACTGCTCTAGAAATTGAACCCATCAGACAAAGATGGTTCTATCAGATGATATATATAGTAAGTATTGATATTAACCATTCCACTACTTAACTATGAGATGTATATCGTCAATTTGAAAATTGGTCCTCTTCAATTCACGTAATCATACATACCTTTATCAATTTTTGCACGTTTTTTTCTTTAATCTATTGAAGAAATAATTGTTTGTTAGAACCACATCAAAGTTCTGTTTATTTCAGTGTAGTTTGGGAACACGATATCATTAACTGCCTACTATCGATATTAGTCGAGAGTATAACAACCCCTTAAGTAATTAAACTTATGCCAAGTTTCAATACGTTGATATCAACAACGAGCAGTATTCTGTTTCCCAATTGAAGTTCTGACTTCCAAATTGATTAATATGATATAACTGGCTTGGGATATATACCCCTTCTACCAAAATATACTGAGTTAACAATCATCAAGAGACAAATTTGAGTCTATTATCACCTTCAAAAGTAGATGTAATATTGTAAAAAAGTAATTCATTACTTAGTTTGCTTATAATTTTTGCAAGTATGTACTAAAAAAATCTTTCCCTGGCATGTTTTTGGATGTATTCCAAATTTTAATCAGTTATCAAATTTCTTAAAACTTCCTATGAATTCCTCAGACTCCCTGAGAGTATCTCTTAGATGTTTTTTTGACTTTCTATTAGTCTCTTCTGTAACTATCTCTTTTTATCCTCTCATGTTTATTTCTATCCTTTTTTCCTGTATCTAACTCTCTATTCGACTATGACGCTCTCTGGTTTCATTTAACTTCTAGTTTTTTTTCTTATTTTCTTAAACTTCATAATATTGACTGCCTCAGACTTTCTCACGCTCTATTTGTCTCTCTTTCTTACTTTCTTCGATTTCTTTTGATATCCTACAACTTTATCTGTATCTTTCGATTTTCTTAGTCGGCCTGATATTGTTCGACATTCGATATCTGTAACGCCTTTTGTATCTCTATGATTCTGTCTGAATTTTCTGAATCCTCATGTTTATTTCCAAATTATCTTTAGTTTTTTCTATCTTTTCCTGACTGTTTCTAAATTTTTATAGCCCTTTCTAACTCTCTAGCTCCTTTTATTCATCTTTCATTGACTTTTTGTCCTTCTCCATAATTCTTTCTGTTGCACTCTAGCAATCCTCAGACTCTCTTCGACGTTTTCTGAATTCTGAGAGCTTTTTATAATTATCTTATTCACTTCATCCAACTTTTATTGCTTCTGTACTCCCCTTTGACTGTTATTTATTTCTTTTCAATTATCTTCAGTTTTCTGTCCTTTTTCGACTATTTATAATTTTATTTGTTCCTTTCTAATTATCTCCAATTCTCTCAGACTCTCTCTTTAACTATTTCCCTATTCTTAAAACTCTTTCCAACTATTTTTATCCAACTTTTATTGACTTCATGTTCCTCTTTATAACCCTTTCTATTTGTTGCATTCTAGCCATACTCAGACTCTCTCTCTCTGTCCTTCTTCGACTCATTCTGAAATCTGAGAGTTCTTCTTTTATTGTCTCTCTGCTCCTGTGACTGTTATTTGTTTTTCTTTACTATATTTAGTTTCCTCAGGGATTCTCTGTCGTTTTCCGATTCTTTCTAATCGTATAACTCATTTTATGTAACTTTTTATCGCATTTCATCCCTCTCCAGACCCTTTTCGGCTCTATTCGCTTATTGCTAACTATCAACAATTTTCTCACTGACGTTCTCTTTGTCTTTCTCTGACTATTTTTGATTCCTTTCAACTTTCTAATTCTCTAGTTCATTTTATCCAACTTTTATTGACTTTATGTTTGATTTTTTTAGCTATTTATTGCATTTTAGCTATCATCAACCTCTCTATGTCCTTCTTTGACTCATTCTGAATCCTGAGAGTTCTTCTTTTATTGTCTCTCTGCTCCTGTGACTGTTATTTGTTTTTCTTTACTATATTTAGTTTCCTCAGGGATTCTTTGTCGTTTCCCGATTCTTTCTAATCGTTTAACTCATTTTATGTAACTTTTTATCGCATTTCATCCCTCTCCAGACCCTTTTCGGCTCTATTCGCTTATTGCTAACTATCAACAATTTTCTCACTGACGTTCTCTTTGTCTTTCTCTGACTATTTTTGATTCCTTTCAACTTTCTAATTCTCTAGTTCATTTTATCCAACTTTTATTGACTTTATGTTTGATTTTTTTAGCTATTTATTGCATTTTAGCTATCATCAACCTCTCTATGTCCTTCTTTGACTCATTCTGAATCCTGAGAGTTCTTCTTTTATTGTCTCTCTGCTCCTGTGACTGTTATTTGTTTTTCTTTACTATATTTAGTTTCCTCAGGGATTCTTTGTCGTTTCCCGATTCTTTCTAATCGTTTAACTCATTTTATGTAACTTTTTATCGCATTTCATCCCTCTCCAGACCCTTTTCGGCTCTATTCGCTTATTGCTAACTATCAACAATTTTCTCACTGACGTTCTCTTTGTCTTTCTCTGACTATTTTTGATTCCTTTCAACTTTCTAATTCTCTAGTTCATTTTATCCAACTTTTATTGACTTTATGTTTGATTTTTTTAGCTATTTATTGCATTTTAGCTATCATCAACCTCTCTATGTCCTTCTTTGACTCATTCTGAATCCTGAGAGTTCTTCTTTTATTGTCTCTCTGCTCCTGTGACTGTTATTTGTTTTTCTTTACTATATTTAGTTTCCTCAGGGATTCTTTGTCGTTTCCCGATTCTTTCTAATCGTTTAACTCATTTTATGTAACTTTTTATCGCATTTCATCCCTCTCCAGACCCTTTTCGGCTCTATTCGCTTATTGCTAACTATCAACAATTTTCTCACTGACGTTCTCTTTGTCTTTCTCTGACTATTTTTGATTCCTTTCAACTTTCTAATTCTCTAGTTCATTTTATCCAACTTTTATTGACTTTATGTTTGATTTTTTTAGCTATTTATTGCATTTTAGCTATCATCAACCTCTCTATGTCCTTCTTTGACTCATTCTGAATCCTGAGAGTTCTTCTTTTATTGTCTCTCTGCTCCTGTGACTGTTATTTGTTTTTCTTTACTATATTTAGTTTCCTCAGGGATTCTTTGTCGTTTCCCGATTCTTTCTAATCGTTTAACTCATTTTATGTAACTTTTTATCGCATTTCATCCCTCTTCAGACCCTTTTCGGCTGTATTTGCTTGTTGCTAACTATCAACAATTCTCTCTGACATTCTCTTTGTCTTTCTCTGACTATTTTTGATTCCTTTCAACTTTCTAATTCTCTATTTCATTTTATCCAACTTTTATTGACTTTATGTCTGATTTTTTCTAGCTATTTATTGCATTTTAGCTATCATCAACCTCTCTATGTCCTTCTTTGACTCATTCTGAATCCTGAGAGTTCTTCTTTTATTGTCTCTCTGCTCCTGTGACTGTTATTTGTTTTTTTTTACTATATTTAGTTTCCTCAAGGATTCTTTGTCGTTTCCCGATTCTTTCTAATCGTTTAACTCATTTTATGTAACTTTTTATCGCATTTCATCCCTCTCCAGACCCTTTTCGGCTGTATTTGCTTGTTGCTCACTATCTCCAATTCTCTTAGACTTTGTCTTTATTATTCTCTGACTACTTCTGATTCTTTTGAGCTTTCTTATTCTATAGCTCATTCTATCCAACTTTTTATGTTTTTTTCTATAATTCTTTCTAGCGAGTTATTGCATTTTATTGCATCCTCAGACTCTCTATGTCCTTCTTTGACTCAATCTGAAATCTGAGAGTACTCATTACTACATCTAATTTTTATTTTCTCTCTTTTCCTGCTTGACTGTTATTTGTTTCTCCTTAATTATCTTCAGTTTTCTCTGTCGATGTTGTATGACATTCACTGGATTTATATGACTATGTGTTGATATCTTACATTCTCTTTCTTCTCTATTATCTTATATCTTTAAGAATTCTCAATTTCCTTTTATTTTTATAGACTTTACTTGGCTTGAAGTGGTTTTTTGAAGTTCTCTCAATCTCTTTTACTCCAACTGACTCTCTTTAAGTTTCTTCGTATTATTTTTCGGTTTTTACGTTTTTCCACTTCATTTTCTACTCTCCTAGACGTCATAATGTCTTTCAATGATCTCCTTGAGCTTTTCCAACTTTCTTTACGTGTCAGTTGAAGATTAACGTTGATTTATATCTTATTCTGATTCATTCTAACTAAACCTCAAATTTTTTTCGACTATCTCTTCTTCTACTTGTAAATATCTTAATGATATACTATAGTACGAATTTTCCCGTTGTTTGTTCATTATCTGGCGGTTGAAATTTGACGTATTTATTTTATTTTCATCCAAGTTTCTTGTTCTTACCATAAACCGAAATTCTATTTACTTTTAGCTTTAACGTAAGTCGTAATTATTTAGAGTCACTGACGCGGTTAACAATGATCTTATACGGGATTTGATATATTCGTAGTTTGAATAAGAATTTGTAGACACAAGAGTTGTTATCTCATATGATAACGATGTGTATTCATCCTTTAGTCTGTAGGTTCGTTTAAAATACAAAATTGCTTCGTGTATATAATCTTAATTCAAACTAAAGTAATTATACACTTTCAAAATAATTTCTGGCTCGTTTAAAACTTCAAATTACTTCGTACGATGGACTACCGATCACAAATTCCAAGTTATAACCTATTTTACAGTTACTGCAGACAGCTCTGCGGAAAATTTGAAGTTATAAAATTATTTCGAGAGCTCACGTTCAATATAATCTTTATTTACTTACATTGTAATATGATGGATCGTATTCTAATAATCCGTTTTTGAGATATAGGTCGTTAAAGTATTCAAATTGTTTTAAGAGCCACGACAAATATAATTATGTCAAATTTACATGTCATCATAGCGATAAGATATAAAAATTTGATTTTTGATCATATGTGAAGTATAAAAAATAACAAAATTAATATTTAAAAAACCACAAATATGATAAATAACTTTCTGAATCCATTTAACTGCTTCTATATTTCTCTCGAACTAACCTTTACTTACTATTTCTCTTTTCTCATTACATCTAAAACATTTTGAATATCTTTGACTTTACCCTGCTTTACCAAACTTCCATTCTGACTGTATCTCGTATATTTTCACACTCAGTTTTTATGAATTTATCTTTTATACTCTAGACAGTATTTCTTATTTTTTTATAACCTCGTTTGACTTAATTCGTTTCTCTTTCTTCTCTATTTTACTCCCTATGACTCACTCTCTGTCTTTATGACTATGACTGACTCTTTCCAATCCTTTTTAATCCTCTTTGTCCCTCTATGATTATTCCCTAATATGTTAGATCTTTCTTATTTTATCCTAGAGTTTCCTTGACTCATATCGACTATTTACGAATCTCTATAACTTATTCGCGCCCCTTCTTTGTCTTCTTTCGACTATTTTTCGTATATATCTCATTCCATTCGATCATCTTTAGATCTTCACATTTATATCTGAATTAATCAAGCCCTCTTTGGCTCTTTTCCACTTTTTTGCATGTCTTATAGGCTCTATGACTCTCCTTGATCCTTTTTGGCTATTTCCACATCTCTCTAATCACTTTTATCTCCCTATAACTTTTTCCTACTTTTTCGCGCCCCTTCCTTGTCTCTCTCCAACTATCTCTGATATTTGCAGTATCTCTCTTTGATTCTCTATACATAACTCTTAATAACTTTCTATGATTCAATTTTTTCCGATTTGATGCCTTCATACAATCGTCTTTAATTCTCATGTACTTTTTTATATATTTCCACACATTTTCTTTGTCTTTTTCCGATTAACTGTCGCATTCTCTGTATATCTTTCAATCACTTCAACTATCCCCCACTCTTTTTAGTTATCTGTGACCAACTTAAGCCTCTTTTGACTCTCTTTCATCTTCTTTATATGTCTTCTTTATACTCTTGAATTATCTTTAACTTTTTATGACCATATTTAAGCTTCTCTGACTATTTTTCAATTCTCTTTCGAACTTTCACTGGTTTTTTCAATTTCTTCGCCTTTCCACTTTCTGTATCTTCCTTATTTTCCCTGATTTTCGCTGTATTTTTCTAGCTTTACTCTCTCGAATCCTCTTCGAATCTCTTTCACATTGTTTGTTTCTTTTATTTTTGGTAGTTGAAAACTTTCGTTGATTTTTTTTCTTAAACATCAAATGTCTTCAATTTTTATCAGGTTTCTCGGCGTTTTACTTTTTTGTTTATTCCTGACTCTTCCCCTGACTTTATTAGACAATCTCTGACTCTAGATTACCCATTTTTGACCCTTTACAGCTTTCTTTAACTTGTTATAATTCTAGTTTTCTTTCTTCAAGTATGTTCTTCGAGTTTACCTCTTTTTGACTAACTACACTCTTTAAAACTCTTCGAATTTCTCTTATTCTATTCGATTTTGTACCTTTATCCATTCCTCTTCAATTCTCAAGAACTTTCTTCTATCTTTCCACACATATTCTTTGTCTTTTTCCGATTAACTGTCACATTCTCTGTATCTCTTTCAATAATTTAAATCCTTCCTTACACTTTCCAGCTATCTGAGACTCACTCAAACCTCTTTTGACTCTCTTCCATTTTCTTTATATTTCTTCTTTATACTCTTGAATTATCTTTAACTTTTTATGACCATATTTGAACTTGTCTGACTATTTTTCAATTCTCTTTTAGAACTTTCACTGGTTTTTTCAATTTCTTCGCCTTTCCACTTTCTGTATCTTCCTTATTTTCCCTGATTTTCGCTGTCTCTTCCTAACTGTATTCTCTTGAATCCTCTCTTACATTCTTTGTTTGTTTTTTTCATTTTTGGCAGTTGAAGACTTTCGTTGATTTTTCTCATCAAATATCTTAGACTTTTATCAAGTTTCTCGGCGTTTTATTTTTTCTGTTTATTCCTGACTCTTCCCCTGACTTTATTCAATTATATCAGACTCTCAATTACCCATTTTTGACCCTCTACAGCTTTCTTCGACTATCTACAGACATCAAGACTGTTCGAATCTCTCTTATTCTATTCGATTCTTCTAGATTCGATTTATATTGAATCTAGTTTGATTATTTATCAGATACAGTCGTGTATAAAATTGATGGTGACCAGTTAAAAATTATTGCAGAAGAATATTATGTTATACTACACCGTTACTTTGCAAAATTTAAGTAGGCGAGCCCGAGAATTGAGTCCCATATTAATTTTATTAACAATCTACTTAACCACCAGTTGCCTTTTGTTTGTGAATGTGGTATTGTGAGCTCACGTAAGCAATTTCGCTAAGGATACGGTCAAATTGATCAAAACGACACGGACTATAATTTAAATGAAATTTAAACAAAAAAAGTGAAGAATGTCTCAACAGATTAATAGTAAAGAAAAACGGGTAAATTTATAATCTTTTCGAGAATGTACAATGTCTCAAAGGTGAGGTGAATGCATGTAATAATTATTGGATTTTTTACGAAAACTGTTAGTTTTACAAAAGAAATTAATTAAACGTTTTTTATAGAGAATTTTTCAAGCTACAAATTTTGTTGATACCATTTTTTCAATAAAAATAACCGTTAGCTAGATATTTGTTGAGAATTGATTCGGGAAAAGCCACGTTTATTTTTGTTAGTTTCCGCCATATTTTTAACATCATCTGTCAAAAAGAAACTGATGAAAAGTTATTTAAAGATTATCTACGAAATGTTTTCTGTTTCACTAATTAAAAAAGTGGAATTTTTCTGGCACACCTGAAAATTCTTGGAATGTTGAAGCTTCTCGTTACTTTCTAGTGGTTTCTAAATAACAGAAGTCCTGTGTTCATTTCTTTTGATGATCTTTCCAACTTCGAAGTCATCCTTGAAATTGCTTTAGATTACTTTCCCAATTGCTTCCATAATGAAGTGAGTTTTTGGACCAGTGACTACAATAGAGGATTTTAAATGACTTCTAACATGAACTAAAGCAAATTTGTCATTATAGAATGTGAATATATTGATATATATGTTTTCCGTGATGATTTATTACCATTTTTGATAGAAAAAAGTAGTTTCTGTTGTATCTCCGTCTTTTCCTGTATAAACAAAAAATACTAATCGATCAGATTTTCCATTACCATATATTCCGATATATCCTTTAATCCACACGTACGACTTTCCAATCGAGTTGAATCTCTTCCATAGTACACAGTGCTGATCTAGAGTCAGATCAAATCACACCCCTTACTTTTTTATTTGACTTCAACCAGGAAGGTTTTCTTGAGATAGCAAACAGCTCCGCAGTATTCTAAATGTTTACTGCACACTCAACTCCATCTCTCGTCTTAAATCCACACACCTACACATAACATAACCTAACCTAACCTAACATAACCTCTCTGAAGTCGATAATTTAATTATCGAAACGCGCCTTAGATGCAAACGATTTCAGAAATTCCAACTTAGATCCTTCTTGTGTCTTCAGCAAACTCTGCTAGTTTGGATTGGAGAACTAGATTGAGTTAATATGACTAGATTCCGTGTAATTAAGGACTTTGTGAACTAGCTTAATTGGAAATATTGTATATTGTGTGGTTTTTTATGGAAATGCTACATAAATTATTTATCGTTTCTGCCCCGATGGCTTTGAGTTTAAACAAATATTTTTGGGACAATAATTGCCACAGTACAAACAAAAGAGGTTCGTTAGATTTTGACAATAATGCAAGATCTAATTAGTGTGAATATGTCGATAGAAGTCGTAGGAATGTTTAACGAGGGGTTGTTACGCTATTCTGAAGAGACGCAACAACGTCAAAACTAGTCAGTGATTACGATTCTCTCCTCGTAATTGCGAACCATTAGGGATGTCAGTTTCGGCTGCTGCTTTGAAATAAACATCCGGATTTTTTGTGTGAATGTATGTGTTTTTTCTTTCGCCATTTTTGTCATAATAATGGTCTTCATTGACACTCCTCCCAATATATCAGTGTTGATACTCTTTGATATCTTTGATAGTCCTCTGTGTATATATTTCTGGAAAGTTTAAAGGTTCGGTAGCAGCTCTAGCTTTCACAGCTGATACAGATCTCTGAGGCAATTCGTTATTAACAATTCTGGGACGGTATCAAACATCTTAATCATCCTTTATGTGAAGGTCAATCACAGGGAAAACACCAAGAGACATAATAAGGAGCAATGAAATTAGAAGAATGTGTGACGTTCCGGATATAATGAGATGGGCCAGAACTAGAAGAACAGCATGGAGAGATCATGTCAATAGAATGGACGACGATCGACTGGCGAAAATCGTGAAGGAAGAGAGACCCAATACAAGTAGACCGCCTGGAAGACCACCAAAGCGCTGGTATGAGAGCTGGTCCTCGGAGTCACAACTTAGGCTGCCTCTTTGAAAACACAAGACATAGTCTTAAAATAAGAAGAAGAAGAAGAAGATATTATATTATAAAAAAACATGAAAGGATTCGGCGTATTGGCCAAATTTTAACATTCGATTATAACCGGACAAGACCGGCTTCACGACCTATGTCTTACAGTTTCTCGTAACTAAATTCAAGATAAATCATGACGAAAAACATATAAAAAGGTCTAGGAACTAAAAAGCTGAAAAAAATTGATGTAAACATTGACGAGTTTCACTTTAGCAACAAACATTGAGTTATATAGATATGTTGGTAAATTTTGGTCTCCAATTCTGAACAAAATGATTTTAAATTAGTTCAATTCATATATATACAGGGTATACCACGACGAGTTAAAAATATTTTCATAGATGGACAACTTCCGGTTCCATCTTTTTGAGTCATTAATTTTTTTATGAAAAATTTTACCGTTGCAGACCCTTATAAATTATTTTTTTACGAGGATACCCTCGAAGATATGAAAATGATTTCTGTTCGGTTGTTTTTAGCAAGATCAGACGTATCTGAATCTATGTTTAAATTTTTTTATTTTATACAAGGTGTGTATAAAAGTTTTCAAAGTTTAACTATCAAATTTCTTTATTTTTTTTTAAAATGAAAACATTCGGTTTTTTATATTTTAGCATTTCTAAAAATTCACAGAAAAAATTTGATATCTATACAACGGTAAGGTTAAGGTATAGGAAAGTATACATGAATTTGCCTTATTTTTCAACCCTGAATGAATTAAAATAGAAAAAACCGGGAAATTCTATTTAAAAAAATAAAGAAATTTGATATATATGAAGTTAAACTTTGAACACTTTTTATACACACCCTGTATAGAATCAAAACATTTTCAACATAGATTCAAATACGTCTAGTCCTGCTAAAAGCAACCGAGTAGAAACCATTTTCATATCTTTAAGGGTATTTTCGTAAAAAAATAATTTCTAAGTGTCTGAAACGGTCAAAATTTTTACAAAAAAATTAATAACTCAAAAAGTATCCATTTTCCAAAAAAAGTTTTCAGACAAAAGTATATCGAAATTTTACGTAGATTTCAAAAATGTATCGGCATACAGAGTGTTACAGTCGACTTCCGATAGAACTGATTTTACTACAAGTATTTTGCAATATACAGATAGTTTTAACTCGTCGTGAGACATCCTGTATAGAATAGTATATTATACTACCAAGAACGAGGGTTAGAATTCTGTAAGGACAAGCTGTATAATATCTGATTATAAAAATAGAAAAAAAAATAAGATTGTATATGCACTTAGATTTTCCGCAATGGATTATATAATGTAAAATCTCATATAGGAGATTGCAGATCCGTTTGCCAAACAGCCAACTTTCAGAATGAAAATTGAAAAATTTTAATGTTGTTTATTCAGTTTTCCGTTATAATGCCAAAAATCCGTATAAAAATCTCTCAAATATTACATCAAGAACCTTATTAAAAAACTACACTACGAGGAAATCTAAAGTTTATATAGACAATAGGATTTTAGATTTTTCCATGTAGTAAATTGTGTATTCTAGAAGGCCGTTTGATATAATACAATACAACGTGCAAGAAAATTGCATCTGTAGCATTGCTTTTGCAATTTGAAGTGTAAAAAAGAGCAGATGCAATAAGATGAAACATGAGTTATAAAATTAGTCGGGAAAACATACAAAATCATTTCCAATTGAGGAAAAACTGGACAATAATATGAAGAATGATACAAAATTATATTTGAGAATGGATAAAGACCCTAGATTTTCAGTTTGCACCAAAAAAAATGTCACCAAACCGAAAATAAATCGAAACACACTAAAAGCATTCCAGGAAGTCTTAGAAAGGACTATAAAAGAGAATATATCTTATTTAGATGAAGTATATATCAAATAAAGTTTATCGATACTAAACTGTTACAAGTCAAAGATGGGGTTTTTCTAATAGTTCATCCACTGGTTCAAATCCATCAACAGGAAAAAGATATATAATAATTATAGTACAAATGATTACCATAAAGACATGTATGCTGATGTTTTTAAAGAACGGATCGAATAAATGATAAATCTTCTTCCCGAGAACTGTATATTAGTATTAGATTTACAGAATTTCCCAATTTCAAAGAATGTTAAGTTCCTACCAGGTTCTGCGAGAGAAGAACTAACTAAACCAGAATGAACTGGTATGATCACGGATAAAGAGAAAAGTTTCAATAAAAACAAATTCTTCTAGAATGAGTTATCGAGTGAATATTTGTTGAAACAGTTCATCTTATGGTTCCTATTATGATTTGTATTAAGTATCTTTATTAAAACACATCATTTAAAACTAACAAATTAAGTTTTTGTAGAAGCAAAGATTAATAATCAAGAAGAAATTGATGCAAAATATTCGAAGCTCTGTTCAATTTGTATTTTGTGATAACTTTACACCAAAAAGCACATATGAGATAAGGTATAATAAGAAAAATGTTATGTTAACGCTCCATTTCTTTCGCGGTTGACCTCGGGGATTTATTCATCGCTATATTCACCAGCATCGTCTTTCATTTGACTTGTATGTTGATTCCACTGTTTCCTAACCTCAATTCATGCCTATGATTGTGTTTTAAGTGTCGTACTACGTTTTGAAAACATCCCGCAATCTTATTTTTAATAATACGAATTCCTACTTAACAAAAATAATGTTAATACTTATGCATCGAACGTGCTGAATGGATTGTTTATGTAGATGGGTTTTCCGTTTTTACTAATCTGTAAAATACCGTAAGTGGGCGTTAGACTACGAAACCGTGTACAAATAAATGACTATGAGAAGGTAGTATACCAAAAAACAAGTTCAGATAAACAGCTTCTACTTTATAGGTGAGTGTGAGAAATATATTTGTTTTGATTATTTTTTAATGACAACATTCGCAGGGAAATGAACTTGATGTTGGTTTTAGATATTAGAAAATCATTAACAAATATTAAAATTCGTTTAAGTATTGTTTAACATATATACAGGATGTCACACGATGATTTAAAACTATTTGTATATTTATGGCAAAATACTTGTGGTAAAATCATGAAAATTTCTACGTTTGGGTTTTTTAATACTTTATATTAATACATTTTTGAAATCTACGTAAAATTTTAGTATACTTTTGTCTGAAAACTTTTTTCGAAAAATGCATACTTTTCGAGTTATCGACTTTTTTATAATAAATTTGACCGTTTCAGACCCTAATAAATTATTTTTTTACCAAAATACCCTTAAATATATGTAAATGATTTTTAATCGGTTGTTTTCAGCAAGGTCAGACGTATTTGAATCTATGTTTGAAAATTTTTCATTTTATACAGGGTGTGTATAAAAAGTGTTCAAAGTTTAACTTCATAAATATCAAATTTCTTTATTTTTTTAAATAGAACAACCCGTTTTTTGTATTTAAATGCATTCAGGGGTAAAAAATAAAGCAAATTCATGTATACAATGTACACAAACTTTAGCGAGACTTATTTTGTCTCATTTCGTAAGAATAATTGATTCATTTTCTGCACTGAAGTGAAAAAAAATTTGATATTTATATTTTTTAGAAACATATATATCCAACTCAGAATATTCACTTCTACTTTAACCATAAACAATCGCTTCAAGTGCCACAAATCGGTGGAATACAAGGTACTTTTTGCTAGTATCTTTGTGGCAACACTGGTTTTGACATATCACGCGTGAATCGTGTCTTATGTCATTGTCAAACTTGTTCGGTTTGATCTATAATTTAATCATTAATCGACTTACAAACGAACAACGCTTCGAAATTATTGAATTTTACTATCAAAATTCATGCTCGGTTAAGAGAGTGCCTACTGAGGAAAATATTCTGAAGCTTGTGACTAAATTTCTTACCTAGTTTACACGCAAATTTACAGTGACGATCGAAGAAAATATTGCGGCTGTATCCACTTTTTTACCGAAAAATTGTGTTCAGCGACGAAGCTCTTTTCTGGTTGAATGGATACGTCAACAAGCAAAATTGCCGCATCTGGAGTGAAGACCAGCCAGAAGTATTACAAGAGCTACCAATGCATCCCGAAAAAGTAACTGTTTAGTGTGGATTATGGGCTGTACTTCTTCAAAAGCGACGATGGCCGGAACGTTACTGTGAATAGCGAGCGCTACCGTGTGATGATTGTCGATTTTTTCGCCCAAAATGGAAGAATTGGACATGGCTGACATGTGGTTTCAACAAGATGATACCATATGCCACACGGCACCCGAAACAATGGCAAAATTGTGAGGCACCTTCGGTGAATAGTTTATCTCACGATTGGCATCCTAGATCGTGTGATTTAACACATTTGGACTATTTCTTGAGAGACCATGTTAAGGCTAATGTCTACAGGGATAAACAAGTAACGATTGAGGCCAATATTGAAGCATTTATACGTGATATACCGGCCGATATGTTGGAGAGAATGTGACAAAATTGTACCTTGCGCGTGAGCTATTTAAAACGAAGCCCCGGTCATCTTTAAACATCAAATTATACTGATCGTTCTATCGATTCCAATAAAGATTACATCAATTCTTTCAATTTTTTATGGTTTACCGCTTGAGGGGAAAAATTCAGTGCGTAATCTAGAAATATAAATTCTAAGTCGAGTATTTCTCTTAATCTCCCCGTAACGTTAACCTTGCTGCTTTTAAGTTTTACCCATAAAAGTGATCGAATGAAGAATCCATTCACTGATTGCTATACCGCTTTATATTCGAGAGAAAGTTGAAATGGTAAATTAGACTAATACACCGTCAATAGTTCTCTAAACACTTGTAATGAAAATGGTAGTCGTGTTTTTATACATTTTCTTTTAATTATCAGTAAATAAGTGAATGAAAGTTCGAAAAAATCAGGTAAAATAACCAATCTATTTATTATTGAGTTAGTAACTTTCTTTTATAATTAATAATGATGTATAATTACAATTATTATGAAACATTAAATCGAGTTACTTCTTTTCTAATTGTTCTTATCTTTCTTTTTTTGTCCAAGTTCTTGTGGAATCCACAGTTATATTTAGTATACTTCTTCTTTTTCGTTTTATTCTTTCTCGACATTAACTATTTTCCGTCTTTCCACACCCTATCTCTTTTTCCTAACATTGAAGTAGTTCTACTGACAATTTGTCTCATAACTCAAATAATTAATCTCAGTACATTCAATTATTTCAAATACTCTTTTTAGAAGACGCCATCTGGAAGTTGTTCGTTCTGTATTCATTTACATACCGAAAGTTGCGTTTTGAGTGTTCCGTGTAGTGAAAGTGACAGTTCCGTACTGCAAAACACTTTCGGGAAGCTCTGGAGTAGTCACTTCAATGTTGACAGTTGACAGTTTCACTTCGATGATTTTGCATAACCATAAATGTTTAATTTTCTGAAATTATTGTTTCATCCGAAGTTTTGTCTAAATTAATAAATAATAATGGATGATGATGAAAAAGAAAACATCAGTTATGAAGAATTACTTGAATCCACGCCACCTGATCTGATCTGGCGAAAAACCCAACGGAAAACGTAGTGCTCGCTTATTTTTCAAAAAAATCTAAAATCTGGAAAAGATCTACTTTATGGTTTACATTCTCGATGTTTATAATTCTCTATTATGTATTTTCTTTCCTCAGTGTAATTGAAAAAGTTTTGGACCTTTCAGAATCGTCCAACAAAGCAGCACTTTCAGTTCTTGGCATACAAACAACTATTACACAGTTTCGAGGAATTCTTCGGATCGTTGTCGTGCCGGAAGATACATTTTCTGCTAGTCAGAAATCTCTTTAATTTTTACCAAGTTCCAGATGCGTAAAACTCTTTTTTCTCACGTTCGGTTTCACGTACGAAACGTTGCATAATAATATTGTATATTATTTGTTATTGGGGTTGGTTTTGATGAAATATCCAATAGCTATTTCCCGGAAAGTATAAGATATAATTGATAGGTATCATATTATGATTATTGCGGGTAAATACGATACAGGAAACGACATTTGTTGGTATCGGTAAAGTTCAAATGCAAACCGGCATTCAAACTCGTGTATTTAAATGTATACGGCATGTGGTTTGGTAAAACACACCTGCAACTCGATATTGTTTTATAATACATTATTTTAAGAATGTGAATCAAGTTGGGAATATATAGAGTGGACAAAACACTCACAGAAAATGAGAAAAATAAACAAATATTTTTATTAGAATATTCATTCCATTAATTTCTTGAATTGAAGGGTTATAACATGATCTGTTTTATTAACAGTGCATCAAATACACAAGAAATCAGCGACGATAATCCTAGAAGTACCTGGTCTGACCTATAGATGGCGGTAGTTGCTTGAAAAATACCCCTGCAAAAGGTAGAGCCAGCTCCAAAGAAGGCAACCGTTTCAACTGCAAAAAAGGTCATGACGTTGGTTTTCTGGGATAATTTTCTTGGAAATTATCCCCCTTGGAATATTTTCTGTTCCCAAACTCGATAAAATTACTTGGTGGTCAAAGATTTTTCAACAATGAGGAATGAATTTTTGTGTTTTCTTTGTTAGGTCAGGTACTTCTGGGACTATCCTCGTATAAAGTTTGAGGAACTAATTTTGTTGAGTAAAATTCAAAATTAGTTACAACCTTTTGATCAAATGTAACCAAGACCGACTAAATAAACAAGTTTAATGTCCACTACTGGTTTAAAGTTTAAATAAATCATGTTGAGGTCTCGAATTTTTGACATCTAAATCATTATTTCTAGTATATTATTCATTTCCAATTATTTTCTAGTATTCTAGTCACGCAGGAAGATCGGTTTTCTACCAGAACATACTCAATTCTCCTCTAATATTTTCATTAGACTTCTTTATTCAAAATCCATTCAAAATTCATTAGATCTTCAATCGTTTTCCCTCCAAAACATTCCCAAACCTTTAACCTGCGAACAAACATTTTTTTCTTAGAACCAAAAACCTCAAGCTTAAACCTCAAACCAAAATAGAATTGTTTCGAGGTTTTATGTCTCAATTCTCGTTAAAAACTGCTCAATAATAATTAGTAATCATCTTGAATCTATTATACAACTAAATTAATGTCATTGAGGAGCTGGGACACAAAAAATAAAAGATATTAGAAGTTTTTGTAGATGGAATTTTCTCCGAAAATTGAACGCGAGGTTCATTTGAATCTCGTTATAGGTTAGGATCCGCAATCATCTGTTCGAAGATTTATCCCAACACGTGAAAACCATAGAACTATAGCGAATTAACATTTTTTTGTGGATAACTTTTTTTCCAATAGTTTGTTTTCTTTTACCAAAAAACTTCGTGAAAAAACTCAATTTCAAAATGTATTCATAACAAAATTGTTTTTATTCATGTATCTCTGATTAAAATATAATCTGATTTCTTGTGAAAAAGATCAATAATAAGGAAGCAAAACTATTAATGATCTGAGAAATCATTTGATTGTTTTGTTGTGTGGATATTCTGGTTCACCTTGAGACGATTAACCTTGAGGTTACTATTACACTTTACGGGACTGCGTAATTGACGTATCTTGAACTGAAAGTATTTTAATGTACAAGGCGATTCTAAACTCTAACCACACAAACATAAAACGATTAAATCTAAAAATTAGAATGTTATGTTAATATTTATCCTATTTTTTCCACTTTAGCTCATAATTTATTCTAAAAATGTGTAATAAGTTTATTTAAATTGATAATTAATTGATGGGAAATACATTCACAATAGTTTATCATTGATAAATATTGATTAATAAAGAATTGCGTTTAGTACAACAACATTGCTAATGAAAGAATTGAAGATGAATAAGATATTATACAAGAAGATCACGAGGTTAGTGTGGATATACTTTTTGCTTCCAAATAACAAATGCAAAGTAAGACAATCCGAGAAACGGCTCGGTTGTCAATGCAAAATCGTCTGGCAAACCTAAGAGATCAAAAACTAGATAATTGCATACATTGCTTTGTGCAAAATCACCAAAATTAAGAAATTTTCTAGCCAACACTCAAAAATAGAATGAATGTTTTTGAATGATCAAATTTGGGGCAGACAATATCGAAGAAGGAAGATTCAATTACGAGGATAGTCCTAGAAGTACCTGGTACAACCTAGAGATGGCGTTTGTTGCTTGAAACCACTGTATTAGTAAACACACATTCTATACAACATATGTTTCAAGTTGGAACACACCACGTTGTTTGGTATTTATTTGGTATCAGTTGCTTTGTGCAAAATCACCAAAATTAAGAAATTTTCTAGAAAACACTCAAAAATAGAATGAATGTTTTTGAATGATCAAATTTGGGGCAGACAATATCGAAGAAGGAAGATTCAATTACGAGGATAGTCCTAGAAGTACCTGGTACAACCTAGAGATGGCGTTTGTTGCTTGAAACCACTGTATTAGTAAACACACATTCTATACAACATATGTTTCAAGTTGGAACACACCACGTTGTTTGGTATTTATTTGGTATCAGTTGCTTTGTGCAAAATCACCAAAATTAAGAAATTTTCTAGAAAACACTCAAAAATAGAATGAATGTTTTTGAATGATCAAATTTGGGGCAGACAATATCGAAGAAGGAAGATTCAATTACGAGGATAGTCCTAGAAGTACCTGGTACAACCTAGAGATGGCGTTTGTTGCTTGAAACCACTGTATTAGTAAACACACATTCTATACAACATATGTTTCAAGTTGGAACACACCACGTTGTTTGGTATTTATTTGGTATCAGTTGCTTTGTGCAAAATCACCGAAATTGAGAAATTTTCTAGAAAACACTCAAAAATAGAATGAATGTTTTTGAATGATCAAATTTGGGGCAGACAATATCGAAGAAGGAAGATTCAATTACGAGGATAGTCCTAGAAGTACCTGGTACAACCTAGAGATGGCGTTTGTTGCTTGAAACCACTGTATTAGTAAACACACATTCTATACAACATATGTTTCAAGTTGGAACACACCACGTTGTTTGGTATTTATTTGGTATCAGTTGCTTTGTGCAAAATCACCGAAATTGAGAAATTTTCTAGAAAACACTCAAAAATAGAATGAATGTTTTTGAATGATCAAATTTGGGGCAGACAATATCGAAGAAGGAAGATTCAATTACGAGGATAGTCCTAGAAGTACCTGGTACAACCTAGAGATGGCGTTTGTTGCTTGAAACCACTGTATTAGTAAACACACATTCTATACAACATATGTTTCAAGTTGGAACACACCACGTTGTTTGGTATTTGTTTGGCGGCCATTAATAGTGATCTTTTATTTGAAAGGCTTCAGCCCAACCGATGCCAATCCTGTTAATCATTTTGAAGCTTTCTGATAAACTATATTTTTTGTTTTGTTCTGTGTTCAGCGCGCGAACATACGACATATAATTTTTTATACGCGAAACAGGGAAATTTCAAGTTGATTTCGCAAACATCCAGCGACTGTTCTTGCCATTTATTTATGGTCATCGCAAAGGCCAGACGTACCGGAAATTGTAAACGTTTAAAATTGTGGTTATTAAACTGTTTCGTTATGTCTAGGAAAACACGTTGAGTAAGTTCCTATTTTGAGTCTGTGATGGGACAGAAATCTGTGGGTAATTTGATGAATCCGGTCGAGGTATCGATCGACATATTATTTGGTTGTTAATTCCGAGCATTTTCATATTTATATACCTTCTAAACCTTCTTTGGACTTCCACAAATAATTCAATCCCAAAATTAACCAAATCGGTCCAGCCGTTCTCGAGTTTTAACAAGACTAACAACCAGCAATTCATTTTTATATTTATAGATTTGACGTGAATATCTTTTCTACATAATTTTTTTGTAATATCTCTGATATAAATTTTTCATTTTTATAAAGAGTTTCTAAAATAGAATATTAATTAGAGAAAAAAACTATTCAAAAGTAATTAACTATCGATTTACCTTGAAAGCTGAATGATTACGGAAAGTTTTCATTTTCCATGAAACTGATTTAGATTAAAAATAAAAATCACCGTTCTATAGTGTCCGCAATCCGTGCTTGCAATAGATAATACAGGCGATTTTTCGAGCGAATCTCATAGAAAAACTTTCTTTCAGTTGGCGTCGAAAATACTTCGAAGCAATCTCCAAGTTTTCTTGGTTAGTTTCAATAAAACCATCTGATTCCTCATGTTCTATTCGCATGACATTTTTTTCCATTGAAATTTCTTTTACTAATACCTTATTGAATAAAATACTCAGATGTATATATTCAAAGATATTTTAAGTGATAAATCACATTGTAAATTGATTTAATTATAAAAAAAGAATGAATCATCAAATCAATCTCATTTCCTTTTCCTGTTAAGTTAATTATTTATTAAATACTTTATTGCATCTACAATTATCCAAAAATTGTAGAAAAAAATAAGATTATTACAAATTAATGATCTAAAACTTGAGATATCAATGGATTTTATAAAAAAATCTTGGAGGTATCTTGAACATTGTACACTGATCTTAAGTGCTATCGATAAATAATTTTATTCTATTCCAAATTACTATAAATATCTTAAAACCAAGATACAACTATCACAAATAATACTAATATGTAATATTTTGCACTTATATCTGCTAAATAAAACAAACTAACTCCAAAGGCTTCGTTCTCCTCAGCATTTTTCATCTGGTGACATTTTTTCATAGCGGTTGTCTGACAAATTATGATTAACATTTCATTCTGTCTAAATCTCAGAGATCGATTTCAGAGATAGATGAAATGACTCTTTCCGAAGAAATTACTTCTACCACTAATAGTGTTCCATCTTTCCCAAACTGGAGATTTGATATTCTGTGTTCGTGAACCACAGACAACTAATTCCGAATGCGTTCTGAATACGTCCACGCTGTAGTTAACTTTGTACTTGGAAATATTGAAAATAAATCTCGATTATTGAGTGAATATCATGTGTATTTCATTCTGCTAGCTAGTTTGAATGTCATACTAAACGTTATTGAATGATTCGTAGAGGAATGATTGTTTTTAACAAAGCATGCGCATTTGAAATGTTCAGAATTCATATATCCAAAATTTATTCGGAACGTGTTCAACAATAAAGCTGTTGTTTGATGTGCTTTGAATAATTTGAATTTTCTGCATTAAAGAAACGTTGAATCAAATCAATATTCTGCGAATATTTATTGAACTTTCTCAAAATATTTGTTAGACATTCGATTTTTCTACTCAACTATGATCAAACAAGAGGTTAGAGTCACTATATTTAATTTTCGTCGAAAGAAACATATAAAACGGTCTAAGAAGTAGAAAATTCCTGTATATAATTTTCATAAAATATTGTTAATATCTTTATCTTTATCAATTTTTGTTGTTCTATCAATTATTTATATTCAGTCCATCTCTATAGGTACAAAACTGTGATAAAACAGAATGGAGTTTATTCAGATTGTTCGAAATATGGTCTAAAAGCACAAAATGGTGATAAAAAATCATCGGTCGTCTTCTTTTAGCTTCGATTTGTAGCTCATCAAAAAATTGGTGGATGCGCTTAACAAAAACCGTGATGCTTTTCGCTATTTACAAAAAATATTTCCAAACATCACAAATTACGAAATTCTCAGCTTAAAAGACGTTTATCTGTTAATGAAAAATCTGCTTGGGAGTTATTCAGAATGGGAAATAAAAAAAAATTGAAAATTACGAAGAAATTATCGCCGATTTGTAAACATGTTAATGACGATTGATTTTTTGCACTGCTATTTGAATTTTTTCCCTGAAAAGTTAGTGATGAACAAGACAAACGCTTCCATCAAGATTTAAAGGTTGAGAAAAAACAACATCGAGGATCTTGGGATGAAAACATG